>NW_024354867.1:792484-851887 GCF_902729225.1 Pteropus medius
TATATATATATATATACACACACACACATATATATATATATATATATATATATATATATATATATATATATCCTAGATTGTATATATAATGAAAAAAATGCAAAAATGTTTCTGTAGTAAATATATTTTCTAATCAGATTCATTTGTCAGTGGTAAACATGAAAATATATTATGTGCATGCAGAGGTCTGTGTGTATACATGTGTGTATTATATATACATGTGTATATATATGATAATTATGTAGAAATTACTATTTTAGACTGACGTCAAGCTCTTCCAAGGAGCCAAGTTTTCTACAGGATGAAGGAAAAATAGTATTTGAAAGTGAGAGTTATTCTGAAGCAGGTACCTGTGATATCTGCAGGCCTTGAGTTACAGCAAGAAAAAGAGAACTATCTTCACATATGAGAGATGCACTTTACAACTTAAGAAGTTACATAAACTCATTTGACTCCCTTAATGTTATATGAAGGCAGTACCATTTACAGTTGTATCCAGTTATAAATATATACAACAAACGTTACAAGTTTAGTTTTGTAAAAGAGCCATTTTATTATGCTCATAGATTCTGTGGCTCAGAAATTTGGAAAATGCACAATAGGGAATACTTGTTACTTTTCTATAATGTCTGGAGACTGTTGTGGAATCTGAAGGCTGAGGGTGAATTGATAGTGGGGCTTATTATATGAGGCGCATTCATCTGGGTTGGCAGAACTTGAAGATTAGGGCTGCCAACAGGAAAAAAAAAATGTACATGGCCTCCCTTGTGACTTGACATCCTTACAGCATAACAGCTTCAGAGTAATTGGACTTCTTACATGGTGGCCCAAGGATCCAAGAGCTAGTATTCTAGTGAAAAAGGCAAAAGGAGCATTACCTTTTATGATTGAGCCTTAAAAATCAAGCAGCTCACTTCCATTCCATTCTATTCATTACAAGTGAGTCATCAACTACGCAGATTAAATAGGAGGGGAATTAGAGCCCACCTGCTGGACAGAGTTCAATAGTGGCAGTGTTCTAGAGGGGCTTGGGAGATATGGGATATTGTTGCAGCCATCTTTTGAAAATACAGTATGACACAGAAGCTAGGGTTCAAAGAAACCAAATAACTTGCTGAAACAACAATAATTGGTAAAACCAACAGTAGATATTTAACTGGGAGATGATATTTGTGGTTTACAAGTTATTGTTCAAAGTCTGCAGAAAACAACTTAGATGAAATTGTATCACAGCCACAAAAAAAGAAGTGTGCACCTCAATACAATTAGAGTACCTTAAACCTTCAAAATTCAAAATCATATCTCTGATACCTATTTTTCTCTTGGGGACCCTCCTTTGTCCCCTCTCTACATTAAATTCCTATATCCTGGTTGTTCTGAGTTATATTCAACATTCAGGAAATATCTTAATCTAATGCAATGTTAGAGCAGATTTCCCATTGCCAAACTCATAACATGAGATTTGTGTTGTACAATTTAATGATATCTGGTGGGACTGCTTCACAGCAGACATTCATTTTTCCCCTGAGGCTTTTCATCAGTGCCGAGTCGGTTTTTGTCGGGTGTGCTGCTTATTTCTCAGCATGCTGGATCTTGAAGATTTTTCCCAGCAGCAGCTGAGTGTCATCAACGAGGACATACGTCTTAAACAAGAACTCTCTCCCATGATGACATTCAAGATCCCAAGGGAAAAATGAGCCATCATTCAAGGTGCAATTGAAGAAGGACAGCAGGGATATTCTAGCTCAGTAGCTGAAGCAGATGGCTTCCTGTTCCCAGAGCAGCAGCTGACATTGCTGGGAATACTGGCATGATGTTTCTCAGGTGCCTTCATAATGGGGTTAGCAGTGTCCTGGCACATGAGGAGGGGAAGGAGTTAATGGCAAAGGCCATATCATGGGCCTCTGACTTAACAGAAGCAAATGTATTTCATGCCTTGTTTATAAATTGGATTCCGCCTAAATTATATGTCATTAAACCCATATTCAGGTTACTTCAGCTTTCATAAAGAAAAGGCCTATAGTCTTTCTACCATCAATGGATGCCTAACTAACAAAGCATCAAAGTGAAGAAAAGATTGTCCAAATGGCTCTCCTTATGTTCTTTTGGATGACTTCTCGCTATGGTCCTTTTGCCCCATATTTAGAATTACCAACCACATCTGTTTTGCCTAGGACACAGCTGTTCTTTTCAGGCAGCCAGTGTTTTTCCTCAGCCTTAATAAATCCAGCAAAGCTACTGCTATTTGACCTAGACTGATGTGCAATAGCATCCAGAAGGATAAAAACTAATAGGCATGCAAAGGGCTTAACCTTTTACAAAATTCAGACACATTGAAACGTAGTAGATAAATCACATATTTGGGAATTAGTCTGCACTTTGTAGGTGTCTGACTTTGCTGAATTCCTCAGTCTTGTTGAATTTTAGTTTCTCCTCTTCAAAATCGGTTTTAAATGTGCTATATAGAATTGCTATATGCTTTAAATAGGGGAAATAGTTAAACAAATATAACATGATCTCAAAAATTATGTATGTTGTATTTACTCAGTAAGTTTGTTAAAATTGGTAATTTCTTGTTCCCACTCCTGTCATGTCTAGGACAGGGCCCAGGAATCTGCATTTAACAAGCTCCCTGGACAACTCTAGTCTTAGAATGACAACATAAGTAGGACACATCACTCAATGAAGATAGAAATGAAGAACAACAATAATATCTTTTAAAAGTATAGAACAACCAAACATGAGCAGATATCCTTTCAGGAGCTTTAAAAAGTAATGCATGAATGGGCACAATGGCCTCTGGACTTGCCCATATGCTTTTTCTTTACAATCATAAGAGATGCTTCACCAAAAAGCAAAATTTATAAACTGCTTTTTTAGAAGTAGACCCTGGACTCATCTCATGTAGCCTCCTCCTGGGCACTGAGAGTTCTACTACAACTTTGTGTTCCATTAGATAGATTGTGGTTTCTTTGCTGACAGAATTTTGCAGATCTCTATCCTGTGGTGCCAGCTGTTGATGAAAGGTCAGATTACCTCCAGTTAGTGACAGCAATGCCTTTGATGTGCCCCCTCCCTCCCACACACATGCACAGACATTTGCTCAGCTGTCAGCCAACATTAGGGCTTGTCCCTAGTTACCATCCACTCCCTGGATAGTTCAAAACACTCAGCTTTCTCCTCTTCTCCAACTAGTTCAGCAAACTTATATTCAACTCAGGCCACGGACTTTAATTTCTTGCTTAAAATGGTGAGAGGAGATTTGAGTCATTGGGGGAAAAGAAAGAGAAACATTAAATGATAGATACAGTCAGAACTTGATCAGTGATTGAGATTCACTAAATGCAAAGCATACGTAATTATCTAGTACAGACTCATCTCCTGCTACATAGTATGCTCTTTACTTATATTTTGTAAATTTTTACTACAAAAGTATGAGGTTGCTGTGTTCATACTGGTTTTACTATTGAAGAATCTGGGGCTTTACAGATATATGCATGTGCCAAAATTTATCAAACTCTATGTTTTAAAAACATGCATTTTATTTTATGTCAATTATGCCTTATTAAACCTGGAAAAGAAAACAAATGGAATGCTACATAATGTGTCCAAGATAGCACAAGCAGAAAACAGTACTTCTGTCTTCTCACCTCTGAAATGTATGTTCTTAGTCACCAAGCCAGGCAACAGAGTACTGGAGAAAGAAGTTACCACCTCACTGGAATAAAAGGAGATGGAGTGAAAATGAGGATACAGAGGCGTTTCAGTTTTCCTTAGACTATTAGTACCTCCTGATGTGCGAGAAAATGAAGCCCAAACTGTGGTATTTTGATTCCAAGTTGCCCAGGTTGATCTGTTCTATCATTCGTTTCTAGGGATAGAGACGCTGGCAGTGTTAGCAGGTTCACCTCTGATGAGATTTCTTCTCAAAGAGAAAATTCTGTGCCACGGCCACACATTATATCTCTACTATGAAGGCAGCTATTAGTCAGAGACTGGGATGACTATCTGCCTAGGAAGAACAGACAAATAGTGCAAACTCAGAACTGCTATGTTGTAATCTCTGTTAGGGCATACATTATGAATGTCTTATCACAGTTCTAACCCCATAGCACATGTAGATGATCAATACTGTTTTTGGTATAAATGATTGAATGACTCACCAATTCTAAAAAAATTAAATCCAAGTGGTTCTTCTATCATTAGATTTATATTCAAAAGTTACAACACTATAAATATGGTACAATATTTATTTTAGAAAACAGTAGAGATGAATATCTAAAATAAAATATGGAAATGATCTAAAGATTTCAATTACCTGTGCTTTCCCTATGAACTAAAATGACATCATTTACATTATAATTAACTTTCCTCTGCAACTGCATTTTGTAGTAACCTTTTGGCTTTTTATTAGGGGCACATTTAACTGCATTAGCAGACAAAATAACATCCCATTAACTTTTAGCTTGCTCTGCTTGTTTTTCCACAAAATTCATCTCATCATAACTTCTTTAAAGAAATAATGCTCCCATTTTTGTAAATAGTCATAATTAGTTATATTTCCATACTTTATTGAGGAATAATGGAAGTTTTATACACTATAGCTACATTGTACATTATAGGACATGAAGAAATAAATCATGAGGTGTGCCAATATAATTTCAAAAATTATAAGAAAACATCTTTCTACTATCCGGCTTTAAAACTGTTAGCTCAGATAAAAAGAGTATTCTTTTATTCCCTAGTAATGGAGACTTATAGAAATCGAAATGCTATTTTTTTTCCAGCAATTGGCCCACGTTTCCCTTATCAATTCTGTAGCCCGCACCATGTTTTTTTGATAGAGAATATGAATTCAGTGGGTTTGGAGATATGAGGCTGTTAACTTTCAAAACCTCTCGTTAGCAGACAAGCTCAATTAGTATAAAAAGCACAATGAGGCATGGAATTGTTATTTTGCATTCTGCAGCAATATAATTTATTCCTTGAAACACCCAAAAATGAACAAATACATTTCTGAGGCAGAAGAACATGTATTCTACACTGTAGGCTAAGATTAATTTAGCATGACCAATAAAGTTTCAAAAGCATATTGGGAAAGTGTGCCTGTTTAAATGTATTGGTTGTAAAGCTTATGATGTTATGAGGAAATAGAGGATACTGCGCAGAAGGTAGCAAAATGGAACAGAAACTAGGGATTTCATGATAAAGAGCCCATTGCTATGAAATTATTGAGCCCCCTTCTTTCCTGTCTATGCTGGGGAGATTTTGCCATTCCATGGATTCTTTTTTTTTTTAAATGTTCTTATGGTACAGTTTGAACTTTTGATTGTAAAAACAAACAAACAAACAAAAAACACTAGTTAATTGGATTGTAAAAATCCATCGAATTGCCTCTATAACTTTTTTAAAGAAAAGCTTAAACTCTGTTTTCTTGTCTCTGTTGAATAATAACAATAATAGCCTTCTTCGTTGTTTTTTTCTTTGCCATTGTCTTGCAGTGAGATTTTTTCCAACTTAACACTTTTTTTATTTATAATTGGCAGTGAATAACAACATCCTGATTCTTTCTCTGTTTTGCATAAGCGAAATGATGTGATTAGCAATATGCATTTAATAATCCATTTAGGAAAATGTAGAATGTGAAAGTATTTGGTTTATTGTCCTGCCTGGCTTCCCTACTATACTAATCCTCCTACGCCTTACCGAAGGGGAAAAATGAAGGCAAATCATTCACTTTCGATACTAAAGAGGCCAGAGTGTCTACTTTGGAATGCAGTTTTAGGTCTTAAATCGACGATATTTGCATAGATGAAACCATGGGATGGAGAAGGGAGGAGGGAAGGGAAAGGCAGTGAGGAGAAAGAACCCACTTTGAAAGCATTGAAAATGAACTCTGAGTATGTTTAATATAGCACCCTGGGGATTGGAGCTATTGCACCAAGAGGTCAATGAGAATGTGCAGCGGAAATAGATTTGCACTGCACGTGATGCTGATTAGAGAATAAGCTAGAAAAGAGGTAATTACAACTGAGGATGACAAGTTGACAACCACAGCTGGGAATGTGCAAATGCACAGACAGCATGCCAAGGCATCTTGTCCATAGGCCAAGGCGGCTTCCCCACCGGCCAAGGCATAGTCCCCACAGGCTATGGCACAGAGACTGGAGGAACTTGTCCCAACTTCAACCTTCAGGGCATGTCTTAAAGCCTAATCTTAGATCCAAACAAGTTATCACAGTTCCATCTTTCCCTCTGGAATTGCTTCCACTGCATTAAAACAATCACACTGGACAAAGACTGTGATTAAGCCAGCATTTCTAGCCTCTTGCTGGACAAGCTGATTTTATTTCTCACCACCCAATTCAGCTGGCAGGTCCAACAAACAACTGAGTTAAAGAGGCCTGCCCGTGAAATTCGCGAGGGAGCTTTCCGGGTTTGCCCCGTCACCTTTCAATATTCAAGCAAATCATGCCTGTCTAGACTGAAGAGCACCCCATAAAACTGCTTAAGAGGCTGTCTGCCACACTGGGAAAGAATCATGAGGAATTCTCGAGTTACGGTGAAATGAGCCCCATTTACGGCATCAGAATATATAAAGGGAGAATTCTCCCAATGGCATCAGATCAGCTCCTGCTCTAGTGTCCTTATTTCACTCTAATGTCCCAAGAGTGAATCTCTGGTTTGCTCTTCTGCAAACTAGAGTCCTCTCATTTGTTCTTGCCCAGTATTTTTCACAATGTTTTAATATTAGCACTTTTTTTAAATCAATCGATTTTTTTGTTTTATTATATTGCAAACAAATTATGAATAGGATCTGTATTTTATTTATTTCTGCATTCTTCATATCACCAAGTTCTCAGTAGGCTCTCAGGAAATGTAATTTAAAAATAATAGTTTCCCTGGTGCCAGATGGGTACTACACTTAATAGCACTTTCGGTAATGTGTTTGGATAGCACACAGCTTAGGAATTCATAGCATTGTTAACATTTAAAAGTCTAAGATGAGTCTCTTTAAGATACTAGATCTTTTTATTTGGCCTTCACTTCCTAGAGGAAAAAATGTCTGTTAAGATAAGAATCACACCACGTATGAAAATAGTAATTATAAGATATATGTGAGATATAATATATGCATATGTATTTTATAAGCTATACAAGATATGTATACATGTAAGATATATATTATAAAATATAGAAGATATATGCATAAGATGTATATATGTAATTGATATATTTAATATGCATACATGTATGTAAATACACACACACCTTTGCTAAATGTCTTAGATAAAAATAAAACACAGAATGAAGACTATCTCTTTGTTAGAGGAGTTTAAAAATTTATCAGAATATGTACATAAACATTAAAATTGAGAATTATGGGACAATGCAGTATGAATGAAAACAGTGATTGTTATTAGAAAGTACATGTTTTTCTTTATAAATTACCTTTGCTTATTTATACACCCATGGAAATATTACTAACAGACTCTCCTTTCTTAGAGGAGTGCAAAGACCATGAATATTTTGTGAGTCATTTCTCATTTTACTTAACAAGAACAAAAAAGCAAATCAAAAGAAAGGCATCTGTCAAATTGGTGTAAAACTTCTTCAGTGAGCCCATCATTCAAGTAATCGCAGGCTATCTGCTCCTTTATAGCCATCCTAACTACTAGGACAAGTTCCAATCTTTATTTTTTTAAATATCATAGTATACAATGGACCATAAAAAGAGAGGGTCTCACATCCTTGTGGGGCAATTTAGTATGTAGATTCCCATGAACTCCTACAAGGAGGTAGCGATAATGAAAGGAGAGAGAAACGTTCCCCAGTGTAGTCGTTCCATTCTAGGAAAAGCCAAGAAGCCAAGTGATGGGGACCTGGGCTCAGAAGGGAGAGGCCATCAGCGAGGGACCGAGTCACCAAGAGTGTTCTCATTACTTGAGTTGCTCTGAGATCATGTGTCCAGCTTGGCAGTCAGGTGAGGTGGGACCGTTCACTGATCAGGATCCTGATTTGTGGTGCACTGACATGAGGGAGCACAAATGGAGCCACAAGAGATACTCTTGCAACCCTCGTGTGCCTCATCCTCGGGAATGGCATGTAAGGCTTCCCAAAGGAAAAGACTATGATATTATTACAGAAGGGATGAAAAAAGTGAAAATGAAAGAGAATGACACTCCTAAATATGTGTATAGTGCATGACGTGTAGGAAACCATTCTTTTTTTCTAAATGAAAAGTTATTGTAAAAGCCATTAAACTTACAAAATCACAGTCTTCAAGATTTTCTCCAGATGAAACCTCCTTTTCATTTCACTAAAGGGAAAAAATTACCAGGGCGTGAGGAAGGACCATGATGGCTGTGCATAACCTGGAAGGGCAGTGAGGGAAAGGAAGGCAGAATTGACACTCCTGAGTCTCCTGGCTATGGGAAAGGCCAAAAACCAGATGATGGTATTCAAGGGTGGCTGTGCTCATGTCTCCTGGAGTAACCTGATCTGTCTTAGAGAGTGAACAACTGGTCATAAGGAGCTATTGGAAGGGCATATTGTAGAGGGAGTTTATATTACAGAAAAAAGGATAAGTGCTATTCCTGCATTCTTCCAGGTTTTCCATTTATAATTTGATATTTAATGAAGTTTAGCAAGGAATATTGATCATGTCGATCCCCCAAAATCATACTGTGATTAATTTTAAACATAATATACATTTTGCCAGCTTGGAGAATATATGAAATCTTTATTTATTTATTTATTTTTACTGTGGTAAAATATATGTAATGTAAAATTTATCCTTTTAACCAGTTTTTAGTGGATAATTCAGTAGCATTGTTGTAAGAGGTCACTGAGAGTACATGACTGCCAGTTAACACACAAGATGGACCCAGGCTAGTACCTGGAAGCTCCTTGCCCCTTCCCCTGCCCTTGGAATGTATGTTCTGCCCATCATTCCCACACTAGGAGCTGTTTCAAGGACTTAGTCTTGAGAGAGTAAGGTGTTGTTGAAACCAGCTGGACTGAACCCCATTAAGGCCTCTATATAAACTTTAAGATTCTGGTGAGTGAGTGAAGAGATCTACTTGTCTTGCAGTCACCCAAGACAAGCCTCTTAAGTAAGTTCCCTTGCTTATTAAACCTGCCACGTACCAAGCTAGAGTAATCTACCTCTTCCTTTGGTCTCCCCTTGTCTTCTGTGTATGAGGGACCAGGTTGAGAACCAACAAGCATTAAGTACATTCACATTGTTGTGTAACCGTGAAACCAACAGTCAACAGTAAACATGTTTACATATTAGATCATAGTCTAGAGATATAGGTATAGGCTTTAACTAAATGTTTTAATTGCTTTGGTAGTCACGTAGCTTATAGTCAAAGATTAAGAAAGTATGTTAGTCATGTTCTGAAGGCTTGCCTACAAAACAAGTTCCGGGAGAAATGTTTAAAAGTACACTTTGATTAAGATAATAGAAAAATAAAGCTGGCTAAGCACTAAACAATGATAGCTTAAACAATGGCAATGGTCACAAGATGTCTAGTTTCTGTTTTTTGTTTTAAAGATAACATCACTGACGTACAATTATGAGAAATTTTGCAGAATCTTGGTTCTTCCTGCCGAGCACCCCTTGTTCTCACAACATAATTATAAGTTGCTGATGTCCTGTTTCTTTATCAAGCAGGAGGAGATAACTCCAAGGTCAAAAGGAGAATTTATGAGTTTGTTTTACAGAAGGAATAAATGCCTTTAAGAAAGTTGTGATCAGCTGCTGACGCCCAGAAGTCTGGTTGCACACAAAATATCTGTGACTGAAGAAACGCAGATGTTCCCTTCGGTTCCCTGAAACTCCCCGTCCCTCACACCCTAGCCACATAAAAACAACTTAATTTTTCTTTTTGGGGAAGATGACTTTGAGAGATCCTGCTCTCCTGCCCTCTCATGTTGGCCAAATCTCATAAACTTTTTCTCTAAGAACTGGTGTCTCAGTGTTTGGCTTAACTAGTACATCAGGTACAAGAATCTGAATTTTGGGGGGTGATCAGTAGCAACCATAACCTCCTTGAGTCTCCAGAGCATTTTCATCTTCCCAAACTGAAACTCTATAGCCATTAAACAATAACTCCCCATTTCTCCTCTCAGCCCCTGGCAACTTGCACTCTAATTTATATTTCTATGAATCTGATTACTCTAAGTACCTCGTATAAATGACATTATGCAATATTTGTCCTTTTTATCTGACTTATTTCATTTAGCATATTGTATTATAGGCTCATTTATATAGAAGCATATGTAAGAATTTATTTCCTTTTTAAAGATGAATAATATTCCATTGTATGTATGAATTGCATTTTGTTTATCCATTTATCCATTTGGATTGTTTCCACCTTTCAGCTATTGTGAACGATGCTGCTCTGAACACTCTTTCACTATACTAAATTTTACAAACAAATGAAAATTCCAATTGGTCACATAAAATGACAGGATTGCTATAAATTAAGTTCTTTTTCTTTGCTTGATTAATCCTTGTTTAATTTGTATCTACTCTTTAAGTGTTCACATCCCTGAGGACATAAGAACTCTCTCTAAGAACACATGTAGCTTAATACTTTGTGTTAGGACCTGTTGTATAATGAGTTTTCTAAATTAACTTGTTTCCATAAGGATAAATAATTTAAAATGTGCTTATTTAAAGATTGAATCTATAGTATTAAAACTCATCAGTGACCACAGAAAGAATTTAGGACTTACATTAACCAACAAAAAATTTCTCAGGATAGGAATATTTTATCCCAGATATTATTTATAATTATTCATAATATGTAATTTAAAGCCAATTGACTTTCAGTTAATTGTGTTATTGTCTGTAGGATCGCCACAGATGATGTATCCTCTTAGTGCTGATATTTGGGGTAGATAGACTTCTCTCACGGTTGGTCTTTGGTAAGTCACCAGGATAAGAACTGGCATTTAGTTCTATCAGTTATTTATGGTGCTCCATGACCATGACAGCTATCATACTCCTTCAAATTTTATTCTCGAGACTAAAAATGTTTTGCAAACAGAATGCTTATATTTTGGAAAACTGTGCCTCCATATTTGAAAACTGCATAAAATCAAAATGTATAACCAATATTTTTCTTCATCTGATGGGAAAACATACAATCACTTTTACTTAAGTATTTTCTGGACTAAAAATCTCTGAGTACAAAAGGCAGAAGAAATAATCATTTTTTTTTAAGTTGAAAATCCAAATATATTCTATAGCCAGTAAAAGTACAGCCCTGGATCTCATTGTCAAGTGGGAAATTTATGTAACAATGAACATTTTAAAGAGCAAGCTCTCATTTATTAACGTTTTCTATATTTTTCTTTGAAGAAGTAATGTCAAACCCCATGGGATGACAGCTTAAGGTGAAAGGCATGAGAGCAGGTCAAAATAATCTAGTTACTCTTATGTCAAAACCAAGACAGAGCTGAAGAGCTGCAGAAAGGAAGGGTGATCACCAAAGAACATAAAAGAGAACTGGTGAGGTTAATCTTGCTCTTGATGTGATGGGTAAAGAATGATAATTGAAAATGGTAATGGACTTCCACCTCTATCCAAGATCTGTTAATGGGCTGGATTTACCCTCCTACATGAATAAACTAGAAAACACTGGCTAAAATATATGAAACAAATTTCTTAAAGTATTGAACATTAGGCAGTGAGGGACAGTGATCCCTAAGACTTGGGAAATAAATTGGTTAATCTGACTATTGATAAAATGGGCAGGGCAAAGGATGATATTTTTAAAAAGTGGCACAAGATGTCAGAGGTTGGAATATGAGATAGATCATGTGCTATCAGAAATGATGGAGGCACTTAGACAGGTAAAACTGGGAAGATAGATAAAGGGTAGTGTTTTAGTTTGGGATTTTCTTTTGGTTTTTCCTGTGTTTTGTTTTTGTGAACTCCTGGACACATTCTTCAAGTTTAGGAGTCAGATGGAGAGACCTTAAAGACAATGCAATTTGTAGTCAAAGATCAGTAAATACAGGGCCAGAAAAGATACATTTAAAAATGATACAAAGACTACTGACAGCTGTACTTTAAAGGGATGTGAGTTCCGCAAGGGAGCTCAAACCAAAGTAGTTGAATGTTAAAACAGGCCCATTTTCACTAGAGGGTTGTCAAGATGTATTTCATTCTACCTTATGCTAGATCTTTATAATTCAAACTAGTGAAAGAGTGGCAATTGTCCACTGAGTTGAGGTAGTGAATAACTCAGCTTGAATTTCACTATGCCTTCAATTTTCTAAATATAGAAGTGAAAAGCAGATGTGTAAGAAAGAGTCCTCATTTGTTCTTATTTGAGGTATTTTCTTCTTACCATTACCAGTGACTTAAGTAAGAAGAAATTTAACAAGCTATTAAAATTATTTAAATATTCCTAAAAAATAAGGAAACTTCTTTATTTTCAGCATAAACATGTAGGCACCCTTCCCCACTAAATGTGCTCTCATCTTTATGGCTTTCGTTTGCTCATTTAGAGCTGGGATTTCTGCCAAGCTTCTAGTGAAATAAGACGTGTTTATGACTAAGAATGAATTTCACAGCTTCAAAAAACTTCAACTAGATACTTAAGAAATTTGATATCTGAAACTAGATACCTGAGAATTATGCCTCTATGAAACTTGACAAGTGAAGATTTACTTTCTAATCTTTAAGTGTGTCTAGTGTGAGTACAGAAGGAGAGACTGAGCTCAGGCTTGATAGCTGTGAACATTGCATGTCACAAAGGCCAGCATAGAGCCCTGCTGTAACTATACTGGCTGGTTGGCCAGCACTGTCATGATGAAATTCCAATGGCTTTCATGCTGTGGAATTTAGAATTTAAAGGCCATTTAAGAGAACAAACATCTGGAGAGAGTGGCACAGAGTGTGCCAAGAATTCTAAGGACCTTTTTACTCTTTTAACTTTTTCAGAGTCTTCATGAGACAGCAGTATGAAAAGAGCAGGAAAGGGACACTGCTAAATTGGCCATAGGCTTTGGCATGTGGGCCGAGGCACGGAAACAAATGCTGTTCTCTGAAGAGGACTTTGATAAGTCATCCACTTAGGCATATATCTGACTGTCCTATTTTTTTTTTTGACCCAACAAAGAACAAATGGCAGTTCTTTAAAAGGGAAGTAAGTATGGTGTTGGAGGGGTACTAGATTTATTGGAGTGATCACCTATGAGTTATATAGATATCTAGTCACTATGTTGTACACCTGAAACTAATATAATATTGTAGGCCAACTATAATTAAAAAATTAAAAATATTATTAAAAATATAATCAGTGGGAAATAAACAAACAAACAAACAAACAAATAAATAAAAGGGGAGTAAGATGATGTGACTTCACTTTAAATGATGGAAGCAATTGGGCGTTTTGTTTTAAGCGATAAATGACCTCTTAGAGAGTATAAAAACCAAGAAGCACCAGTGTTAACTTATCAAGAAAAATCAGCATCCCTGTTAGGATTTATAAGTGAGGCAAATATCGTTTGGGAAGATGAGGCTATGAGAAAAGGAAACTTTCAATAGAGACATGGGAATAGTAGGAGCTTCGTTAAGTATCTGCAAAGGTAGCTCAGATTTGGCGTATTTTGGGGGCAAGATCAGGCTACTATGAAGGTTAAAAGAAAAGAACTCAGTACAAGCTTTGGAAGCCAAACAAACAAACAAGAAAATGATTTTAAAAATAGTACAGACACCTGATTGTGGCTTGATACCATAGATCCTGTTGACTTAATGCAAATCACAGAAGTTTGCTAAGCAATGTATGTCTCCATGCCAGTCAGGTAACTATAATTCTTTGTAGAGTGCCTTTCTCTGCTTTCTAGAGCTGTGTTACATTTTAGCATTCAAAGATGCATTCATACTGCATTACAGCATTTTAAATTTTTTTTTTATTTTACCTTAAGGCTATATATAGTATTTTAAATTTATGGACGTTTCTTTTGAATTAAATATACATATTGCTGTCATAACTGGATTGTAAAGTTCCTTGAAAAGAAGATAAGCTAGAAGGATATAGATATCAGAGATGATTTTCAGAAGCCGATTAGGGAAATGGGGATTACTGCTAATGCTAATGCAATTTATGTGCAGATCTCCTCCTGACATATGTTTCTGGCATCCTCCAAGGTCACGTGGTGTTCAGAGGACAAATCCCACATTGATAAATCAGTCATTTTCATCTAAGTAGTCAAAATTATGTGTGTAGAATTGTTCATATATCCCCTTTGTTATCTTTTAGGTGCCTGCAGAGTCTTTAGTGATAATCCCTGTTTTATTCCTGATATTGGTAATTCGCCTCTTTTCTTTTTTTCTTTTTCATTCTTACTTAAGATTTATCAATTGTATTGATATTTTCAAAGAACCAGCACTTTATTTCATTGACCTCTGTTTTTTGTTTGTTTTCAATTTCATTTATCTTCTTTTATCTTAATTATTTCCTTCCTTCTGCTTATGTTGCATTTATTTTGTTCTTCTTTTTCTACATTCTTTATGTGGGAGCTTAGATTATTGATCTGAAACTTTTCCTTTCTCCTAATGTGTGCATTTTGTGCTATCAATTTGTATCTCATCCCTGCTTTAGCCGTGTCCCACAAATTTTAATATGTTGTATTTTCATTTCTATTTAGTTTATTATTTTTTTAAATTTCCTTTGGGATTTCCTTTTTGACTCATTGATCGTTTAAAAGTGTGCTATTTAGTTTCCAGTTGTTTGGAGATTTTTCCATTATCTTAGTTATTTTTCCTTTGATTCCATTCAGGCCAGTGAACACTTTCTGTATGACTTCAATTCTTTTAAAATTGTTGACTTTTGTTTTATGGCCCAGAATTTAATCTATCTTGATATATGTTTTATGGATACTTGCACTAAACATGTATTCTACTCTTATTAGATATTCTATTCTATAAATATTGATTATTTCCTGTTGTTTTGATGGCATTGTTGAGTTCTATAGACTTAATGATGTTCTGTCTAGTTATCAATGATTAAGAAAGTGATGTTGAAGTTTCAAACTACAATTGTGTATTTTTCTATATCTCTTTTCCATTTTATCATTGTTTACTATGCATTTTTTTTGTAATTCTGTGGATTAATACATGTACACTTAAAACGTCTTATCTTCTTAATGGATTGCTCCTTTTATCACTATCAATGTACCTCTCTGTCTCTGATTATTTTCTTTTCTCTGAAATGTCCTTTATCTGATATTAATAAAATCATTTCTTCCTTTTTTTAGTCAATGTTTTCTTATGATATATCTTTTCCCATCCTTTTAATCTGTTTGTATCAACAACCTATCTTTGAAGTGAGTTTCTTGTAGTAAGCATATAATTGAGTCATAGTTTTGAATTCACTGTAGCAATTTATTTTCTTTAATTGGTTTATTTAGATTATTTACATTTAATGTAATTATTTATATGTGAGGGCATAACTTGGCATTTTATTTTTTTTATTTCTCTTTTTTTCATTCTGTTTTCTATTTATTTTCTTCTCCTGCCTTCCTGTAGGTTACTTGATCACTTATTGGATTTTTATTTAAATTTGTTAATAGTGGTTTTGAGTGTTTATCTTCATATAGTTTCCTTAGTCATTGCTCTGGGAATTATATCACATATGTATAACTTATCACAGTCTACTGGTGAAATCATTTTATCAGTTTGAGTAGAGTATAATATCTTACCTGCCATTTACCCTCCCCCATTTATAACATGATAATCAAAATTTCTTCTATATGCATTTAGAACCATTTCAAACAGTGTTATAACTTTGATTCCACTGTCAAACATAATTTAGAAAACTCAAGAGGAGAAGAAATATTTATTGTACTTACTCATATTTTTGCTTGTCATTTATTTTCAACCTGCATGATGCTCCAAGGCTGATTCTTTTTTCATTTCTTTTCTTCTTAAAAACTTATTTTAGGCACCCTTAGAGTAGGTATACTGGTGGAAATTTTCTGGTTTTATCATGTGGATTAAAAATAATGTTCGTATACTGTTTGTAATGATATGAATGGGATACCTGTGTGGCATGTGTGTTTCTGGCCCTAAGTAAACAATGGTTAATTTTCGTAAATTTTCTGTGTGCAACTGGAAATAAGATGAGTTCTTAATTCTCAGAACTGAATATTTATGTCAATAATACTACCTGATTTATTATGTTGTTGAAGTCTTCTATGGACATAATTTTTGGTTTACTTGATTTTTTTTTTTTGAAAGATGTGCTAAAATCTCCTACTGATACTCAGTTTCCCTTCATTTCTCCTGATATTTTCAGGTTTTTTTTTTTTATGAATTTGGTTCTGCTGAGTTATTAGGTACATAAATTTTAATATTTGTTTTATATTCATTGAGAATGTCACTTGTAGCATTATAAAGTATTCTTATTTGTCTATTTTAATGTTTTGTTTGATGTGTGCCATCTTAGATATTATGTTTAGGACCTTTGCTTTCTTTTTATTTATATTTATATGTTTATCTATGCTTGCATTTAAATTTTTTAACTGTCTTTATACATCATAATGTTAGGTTTTATTTTGTAAATGAATCTTATTTTTTCTCCTTTAATTAGCCATGTTAAGCCTATTTTTTACATTGTTTAATTATACACATGTGTTTTTGCAGTATGCCATTTATTTTATTCTCTCTCTCTCTCTCTGTGTGTCTCTGTCTTTCTCTCTCTCACACACACACTTTGGATTCTTTTGGTATATAGGAAAGTTTGCATCTTTTCCTCTAATAAATATCATTAAACTACTACTTTTTAAATAATTTCTTTATTCTATCCAATTTTTAGTTGTTGTCTTTTAGTTCTGCATTATGAGCAATACTGAAATTAGCTAAACTTATCTGCTGCTGATCATCTAATATGAAATAATATATATCTTTATTCACAGTTAATAACTATAAGGCAATCTGTGAACTTACTCTATTTATATTCTCCTCATTGTTCTACCATCTTTTTTATATTTATACTCTACCTACAATTTAAGAGAGTATATTCATTCCATGCTATTCTCTTTTCCTTATAACCATAATTTTGATCTATGTTTATAGGTAAAAAATGTATTTAATGCTTGTGTTGACACTACTGCAGTCATTTTGATTGAACTTATTTCTTTATTCTTCAGAAGGGGTTGTGAAAATAATATTCTCTGAGCCTTTATTGTTAAAGATAAGTTAAATGGTGTGTTAGTTTCTTGGGCTGCAATAACCAATTACCAGAAACTGAGTGGCTTAAAACAACAGAAATTTATTCTGTCATAGTTCTGGAAGCCAGAAGTCTGAAAGCAAGGTGTCAGCATGGCTACACTGTTTTCAAAGACTCTACAGGAGAATTTTTCCTTGCCTCTTCCAGCTTCTGGAGGCTCCTGGCGTTTCTTGGTTTGTGGCAGCATAATGACATTATCTGCCTCAGTCTTCATATGGCTTTTTTTCCTGTGTGTCTCTGTGCCTTCTTGTTTCTCTCTCTCTGCCTCAGTCTTCATATGGCTTTTTTTCCTGTGTGTCTCTGTGCCTTCTTGTTTCTCTCTCTCTCTCTCTCTCTCTCTCTCTCTCTCTCTCTCTCTCTCTCCTCTCTCTCTCTCTCTCTATCTCTCTCTCAAGAAAGGCACACTACCACATGCAGCACATCATTTGGATGTATCTGGAGTCTTGGAAACTTGACTACCCTACGTTGTCCTAAAAATAGATTTTGAGAGCTTGTTTGGAGGTTCTAGCAGGAAAGTATACCTACTCATATACCCTTAACTGAAGAATAACACTCCTCTATTGGGGCAAGTCGTCCTCTTTGAGTACACAGCTTCAGGACAGATGCACACAGAATGATGAGTGGGGGAGGGAATATGTGCCTAGCCTGCCAGATCAGCTGAATCAACCCTGGCAATCAGTGGGGTGGCAGATGTCACAGCCAGATTGACCTCACATCCTTGTTTATCTCTTATAAGAACATTGATCATTGGACTTGGGGCCCATCCTAAATTAAGTCAGAGATTTTGAGATCTTTAACTTAATATATCTACAAAGACCCTCTTTCTAGATAAGGTCACATTCCCAAATACCAGAGGTTAGGACTTAGACATATCTTTTTCAGGCCACTATTCAATCACTATATACACCTTCTGGTCTCCCAAACTTCATTTCTGTCCCATGTGCAAAATACAATCACATCATCTCAACATTCCCTCAAATCTCAACCCATTGCAGCATCAAGTCTAAGTCCAAAATCTCATCTATCATCAGCTTTAAAAGTCCCAAATCTCATTATCTAAATTTTGACCCATTTTAGATAAAATTCCCTTCCATTTGTGGACCTGTGAAACTAGAAAACAAGTGATCTGCTTCCAAAATACAATGTTGGGGCAGTCATTGGTTAGGCATTCCCATTCTCATACAGAGAAATTAGAGACAATTAAGGGGGTCACTGGTTTCAAACAAATTAGAAACCCAGCAGGGAAAATTCCATTATGTTTTAAAATCTAGAAATAATCTAAAGCTTGAAGTTCAACCCTTTGAGATCATGGAGCCTCTGCCCTCTGGGTCCACATCTCTGGCTTCTATCTCGGCACCTGCATTTCTGCTCTTGGAGACATGATTCCTTTTTCTTGAAGGATATCACATTTGTAGCCAAATAGTTTTATCAGTTTGTTTCCTACCTGTAGAATCTTTGAAATCTGATTGTCCTCTTTCGCTTCGTCTTGTCTCTGTCCTTCACTTCAGTCCACACTGGCTGTGCTTTGGCTGATACTCCATCTCAAAAAACATTGTGGTTCTCCCATGTATTCCATGGGAATCTATGCCATTAGGCAAGAGGACCTCCATGAATCTTTCCTGGGTCACTCCATATCTCTTTCTGACTTCTGGTAGGATAGTTGAGTAGATCCATGAGTCACATGCCTAATCTCTTTGCCAAAAAGTTGTCCAGGCAGTCCCTTGAGCTTCTCTCCAGAGCATGCTTTTCCAGCAATGAATTTCTTAATTTTAGCTTCATTTGCAATCTGGATAGGACACAAACCTAAATTAGCAAGTGCTGGTTTCTTTTCACTTAATGGTTCCTTCCTCAATTTAATTTTTTCCTCTCACATTTTACTATAAGCATCAAGGAGAAGCCAGGCTATACCTTCAACACTTTTCTTATAAATCTCAGCTAAACGTTTTTCTGTTGTCCTTCTTTGCAAAGAAAAATAGAACACAATTTAACCAAGTTTTATGACACTTTATAACAAGGATTTCCTTCCTCCAGTTTCCAATAACATGTTCCTCATTTCCTTCTGAGCCCTTCATTATAAGAAGTACTTTTAATGTCCATATGTCCGCCAACAATTTCTTCAGGGCAATCTAGGCTTTTTCTATCATGTATCTCAAAATTCTTCGTTTCCACCCATTACCCAATTCCAAAGCCACTTCTACATTTTTAGGTTATTTGTTATAGCAGCACTCTAATTCCAAGTACCAAAATCTGTATTAGTTTCCTAGAACCACCATAAACAACTTACCATAAACTTGGATAGAGTAAAACAACAAAAAAGTAATCTCTCACTGTTATGGAGGCCAGAAGCCCAAAATCTAGATATAGGAAGGGACGCACTCTCCCCAGAGTTCTAGAGGAGAATCCTTTTTTGCTTCTTCCAACTTCTGCTGTCTCCTGGAGTTATTTGACTTATTGTAGCATAATGACAATCTTCGCTTCCACCCTCATAAAACCTTTTTAATGTGTCTCTGTGTATTCTTTTATGTCTTTTGTAGGATACTCATTGGTTTTAGGGTCCAGTCTAAATCCAGGATCATCTCATCTTGAGATCTTTTACTTAATTATATTTGCAAAGACCCTATATCCAAACAAAGTCACATTCAGAGGTACTGGGGGTTAGAGATTGGAACTATGTTTCAGGGGACACTATTCAACACAGTACAGATTGATATGTTAAAATTCCTTTGCTAACTTTTTATTTTCCTTTGAGTTTCTTGACTTCATCATTTTCAGACATAAAGTAGAACTATTTAAAGGTTTGATGAAAATCTCAAGTGTTTTTTCTTTGTGACTTGATCTTTTTGCCTAGGTGTCCAAATGATTCTTTTAAAAAATAAAATAAAAATATTTTAATAGGATATATCTGTGTTGAATATTTTATATCAATTTTCTCAAATACATACTGTGCTCTTTCAATATGTAGTTTCAGAAGTTTTCTTGAATTAAAAATTGCATTAATTTTCTTAATTTTCTATGCCTCTGCTTTAATTTTCTTTTTTTCTCATATATATTTTGGATTTCTTTTTTATTTTCTATTTCTACCACTTTCTCTAGACTCATTATATTTTTCTTAATTTATTTTTTATTTTAAAAGATTTCCTCCTTTCAATCTTTTACTTATTTTAAGGCATTCTCTATGATGCTTATTTGCTAATGTTTCTCCTAGTTTAATCTTCATTTTATTTAAAAAAACTTCTTCCTTTCTGTCAGTTCACTTTCCTACATTTTCTGGCTGAGTTTTCTAATTCAGATTTATGCTTTTGTTTTATGTTTTCTATATAATTTTAATGTAAAATTAATTAACAATTTTAATTTTTAATATATTTTTGAAATGTTAGTTTATAGTTTTCATTTGTTTTGCAGCCAAAAATCTCTGGAGTTTATTTAATTCAAGGATGTAATCTTGTTTTCAAAATTTCTTCTCTCTCAAAATGTGAGGAATTAAACAGTAGATTTCGAAAAAAATTTGAGGCAATGAGGTCAATGACTAATTATTATTCCAGTATTTAATGACAGAATTTAATAGGGTTTTTAAAAGATAAATAGTCCCATCATGTCACAATATGTACACATTTGTATACATAGAAGATCAAAAATCCAAACATCTTTTACCTCGTAATGCATTAGAATGACTTAATGTTGGCTACCTCTATGCGCTTTCTATTCTGTACCAGGCTTTTTAAATATACCAAAACATGATTCTCTCAGGAAGCCTATGAAGTATTATTGTATCCATTTTATAGAAGTCACCTTTAGATTTGGAAATATTAATAATTTGGTCAAGATAACACAGCAAGCAAGTGGCAAAGAGCAGATTTAGTACAGAAACCCAACTCTTTGAGCCACTCTTAGAAAGCCAGTTGTGTAGGTAATCCTCAATTCTATCACAAGGATTCAAGGTGCTATTTTAGGAATAATTTCTCCTTCTCCAGAATAGTCTATCCAGCCTCCTTGGTTGTTATCAATTATTCTACAAGTAGTGTCCTAGTCTTGCTTAACAAGGTCTAGCAATGTAAGATTACAAAAGAGGTTTCATAAATACACACACAGACTCACACTAAAAAATAGTAATTATGTAGGTGACTAACAGTATGAAATGCCACAGGTAAATTTCAGCCTTTACTGTTCAACAGCATGTTGATTTTACATTCAAAAACATCTTCAATCTCACCACTTCCCAGTACCTCCACAGCTATCACTTTTAGTCCAGACTACCTTCATTTTTCTTAGTTTTATATAATAGCCCCCTAAATGGCCTCACTACTACTTTTTGCTGCGATACTATTATGATACTATTATTTATTTATACTACAGCCAAGGTGATTTTTAAGAACATAAAAGAGATTGCCAATTGTTTTTCAAAACTCTCTAATAGCTGCTCTAATGGATAATAAAAGGAAAGTCCTTGGACTAATCTAATGGAATTATTTGTCTTTTATTGTTGATTTGTAAGAATGCTTTATTTATTCTGGATGTAAGAACCATAACAGAATTATGAATTGAAAATATTTTTCCCCATTCTTGGGTTGTTTTTTCACTTTCTTTATGGTGCCCTTTGAAATACAAAAGATTTTAATTTTGACGAAATCCAATTTATCTATTTTTTGTTTTGTTCCTTATGCTTCTAGTGTCTTATCTAAAAAGGCTTGGCTTAACCCAAGGTCATAAAGATCTACTCTTATATTTTCTTATAAGATTATTGTAATTTTAGCTCTTACATTTAGATCTATAACTCATTTTGAGTTAATTTTTATGTATGGTATAAGAAGGGAGGTACAACTTCATTGTTTCGCATGTAGATATCCAGTTGTCCCAGCACCATTCGTTAAAAAGACTATTCTTTTCTTATTGGATTATTTTGGCATAATTGTCAAAAATCAATTCACCGTACATATAAAAGTTTATTTCTGAATTATCATTTTTATTCTGTCGATCTATATATGTCTAACCTAATGCCAGGACCTGACTGTCTACATTACTGCAGCTTTATAGTAAGTTATTTTGGCCATTCCACATCCTTTCAAATCCCATATGAATTTTATTATCAGCTTGTCAATTCCTGCAAAAAAACCAACTGGGATTTTGACGGGCTGGATTGACTCAGTAGACCAAATCATGAAAAATTCCCATCTTAACAATTTTAAGTCTTTTGCTCCATGAACATGAGACATATTTCTGTTTATTTAGGTCTTTTCTTTTAAAAACAGTATTTTGCAGTTTTCGGAGTATCTTTTGTTAAGTTTTTCTAAATATTATATTTTTAACATGCTATTATAAATGGAATTGTTAATATTCAGATTTTTCATTGCTAACATATAGAAACAAAATAGATTTTATATATTGATCTTATACTCTCTGACCTGGCTGAAATCAACTATTTATTAATCTTAGTAGTACTTTTTCCATTTGTTTGTTTTAATGGATTCCTTGTGAGTTTATATATACAAAATCATGTTATCTACAAAGAAATACAGTTTTACTTCTTCCTTTCCAGTCTGGATGTCTTTTATTTAATTTTCTTGCCTAATTGCCCTAGATAGAGGCAATACAATATTAGAGGTGGTGAGAGTAAACATCCTTGTCTTGCTTCTGATCTTAAGGGGAAGACCTTCAGTCATTTACCATTAATTACAATATTTGATGTGAATTTTTTCTGCATGGGTCACATTTCCTTGCTTATTGAATACTAAAAATTTCAGATAATATATTGTAGCAACCCTGGATACTAATCCCCATCTCTTAGGCTCATTGTTGTTCACTTCTTATTTGTTTAGTAGCTTGGCTGGACTATTTAGCGAAGTCTATTTTCCTAGCAGAAGTCTATTTCCCTAGAAGGAGTCTTCAGAGAGCACGGCCTTGGACCTGCACATATTCACCCTGGAATGACAGTGGCTTCAGCACGGCTCCTTTTTCTTTTCCTGATCTTCCTAAGCTCTCTGCTTCAGTTGGATTCACATGCAGCTGTTAGGTTTCATTAATCACTGGCTGATTTTGCTATTGGTTTCCACACTGCCCTGAGACATAAATTGCTCTGCAGTCTGATCCCATTATATTCTGTCTCCTTGCAGAGGTAAACTTTGAGGCCAGTGTTTCAGGTTCGTTCCAACCCTAAGAGGGCTCTTCCTAGCTATTTCTTTCCCAGATTCTCTCTGATGTACATCTAGCAGGTTTAGAGTATAGCTTGCTATTCTCATTGAGCAACCAGCTTCTTTACCATTGATTACCATCAAAATCTCCATTGTTTGGAGGAGCATCTTTAACCTTGAACTACACATATTCTCTTCCAATGAAGTAATTTTCCTTGGGAAGAACCTTAGAGCTCTCTGTTCTTATGGCTTTCCTCTTCCCCTAAGCAAAACCACTACTGATCCAGAGCAGGGGACACAAAATGTGGTCCAGTTTTCTCGGAGTGATATCACTGCTTCATGAGCTAAGTACTGGGCTGAGGTACCATCCTATGGTCCTCTTGATTTAATTCTTCCAGCATAGAACCTCCACCCAATGAATGAGCTGGGTTGACAGTGATCAGAGATCCAGTATTGTCGGACTGTCAAAGCTGGAATAAGGCTCTGCCCTAGAAGTGCGGGCTGGGTAGAAGAAGAGATTCCTAGGTCTCTCAGCCTACCCTTTCCTGAAATATAGCCTCTACAACCCTAAGCTGCCGGGATTGAGACCTGCTGGTGGCCTGTCTCTCAGGAGAGATACCATTGTCCTATACTGTAACTTGTGGGGACAGAAACCCCTGTGTCTTCTATCGCACCAAGCTGGGAGGGGATGTAGGGAAGGAGTGTGTTTCAAATATGAGATTCTCACTGTACGTATTGAGATTTGGTGTTTTTTCTTGAATATATATACTTTTAATTTGATGCATATCCTTAGAATAATTTCCAAAGATTTTAAGTGGTTGCTTCAAGAATATATATAAAACAAAGAGCTACTGGAAGGATTTAAGATATGAAATTGTATATCTTAGTGAGGTTACTCTGAGCTTAACGTGAGAAAGCCTGGCTATTGCAGTCACTCTTTCAGGGGAGAAAGATGAGGGCCTGAGTTAGGACAGTGAGGGTACTGAAGAAGAAATTGAAGAGAGCGGCCAGAATTTCATGGATTTAGTGACTAATGGAACATGGAAAATGAAGGAAGAATGAGTATAAGTATTCTAACTCAGGTATCTGGATGATGGAGATGCGACGAGTCAGGGTAGAGGCAGAGAGAGAAGAGCAGGTGTGAGGTCAGCAGCATAACAGAAGATGGGGACTTTGTTGTATGTACATTGGCTGAAGTGCTTTTGGTCAATGCAGGAGGTCAGATGGCTTAGTCTCAGCCAGAAGTACATGGTAGTGGGGACTCAGAAGCACTGTTCCTCAAGTAAACAATGGGCAAATGGACTTGGGACATGGGTCTGGGGTGCTTACTGCCTTTTATATCACTGCTTATATGGGTGAATATATCGTGAGTTAAAACAACTAACTTAGAAGTGGGATTTAGGGACATATTTGTAAATTGGAGTCAATCTGTATTCAGATATTTAATTGAATATTGGTTTTGACATTGAGAGCAGTAAAAACATGCAGCACTTCAAAAATATAATTACAGTAATAATAATGATGATGATGATGATGATGATGATGATGATTAAGACGCATGGCAAAGATCCAGCACAAATATCTCTCTGGATTTATGCCTATATATAGCAGTCGCATGCCTGGTTCAGTTTTCTCCTACCCGTATTTTTGGGAGAATAGAAATGTTTACACATTCCTTGTGCCCTGAAAACATTCTAACACTGTATTGAGCCAGGTAACCAATAAGTACACAGACTTATCTTACATTATATCATCACTACCACCACTGTTGCACATGTCTGAAATGTTACGCTTGCGATGTACACGTATTGCGTATGCATCTAATATGTACTATGTATTGTATGTACACACACACACACACACACATATGACACAGCTGAACCCACTGTCTCTTGTCAGTGTATGCTAAGATTTCTTAGGCCTCCAAGTCTTTGCCCATGCTTTTCTACCTGCTAGAATTTTTTTTCCTCCTCTGCCTGTATGCTCATCTTTTTGGCTAATCCTTACCCATCCCTCAAGAACTTGATGCTAACTCTTCTTCATAAGCATCTTCACAGTTCTCAAGCTGACTCAGGAGATGCTCCATTGTAATCTAATTGTACAGCACTGCAATGACTGATATTCTTCCACATGTCCTCTTCTCTATCTGAGTATCTTGAAAGTCAGGATGGCTCAGTGCTTGGTCTTTAATATATATTAAATGAATGTGTGATCCAGGTGATGCTGAAGAATAAGAAGCAATGGCCGAAGGTTAAAGAAAACCTTCAAAGCGCTTTTGCAATGAAGGAACCAAGTCCACAAGAAGAAATATGTCAACAGAGAAATAACAAATGTTATTTCTTGGGATAGTCCACTAAATTTCTATACTCTTCTCAGAAAAAAAGAAGCTTGATTACACAAGTATAAGCATTAGTTGCTAGAATTGATGAGCTTGGATCCAGTTTTATTCTTCAGGAATAGAGTGTTAAATCTTGTAAAGAAAAGAAGGAGTAGCCTTATTTACTGGTCATATCTATTAGTAGGTATTTGCAGGGATGTTATTATGACTTATTATTAATCAGTTGCTTCCTGATTAATAAAGCAAGCAGTTCCCACCCTAATTAGGCACCAACATCTTGGGAGTTAGCAGTGAAGGTAGATTTACATCTATAACAACTAAGAAGGATATGGGCTTTCTGTTTCTCTGTAATGATCCATGGACATTTGCCATCATCAGGACCAGTTGTACCTGGTGCGTAGTGATCAGTAGACCAGGTACTGAAGTCTTGAGTTTTATAGCCTTACGACACTCACAAATGATTCATTGTTTCTTAACCACCTGTGGCAAATCAATGGCAAAGTAACAGAACCTCACCGTTAAAACCACAGCCATATATGATTACCAGGGAGAAAAAGGGAATTCAGTGGCTGAAAGAGAATTTACTTGGGGGAGAAATGTAAATCAGAGCATTTTCAGATTCAGCCTGTATGGCATTATTTCCTCCAGCACAAGCTCCTTGAGGATGTTCCTATCATGTACAAATCAGTCTATCACATCCAGATCAGCCCTCTATGACCTGGTTCAAACACCTGTCATGCAGAGGTTTACATTTTAGGGCACAGTATTGTCATGCAAATACCTCAACATCACTGCTGATTGGCCTCTTTGGTCAAACAAACCAAATGCTATTTCTGAGATGTTTTTTCCCACCGTCAAGATTCCTCCCTCATTCTCCTGCTTTCTCCAGTGAATTTTACACTGTTTTTGAGTTCACAGATAATATTTCTTTTGGAAAGAGACCTGTAAATCTTCACATTTCACCTTAGCACCGAACTGACGTTACATAAGAAGAGACAAATCAGCAATCAATCATATGAAGGGAAATTAGAATGAATGCTGCATACAACATCCTCTAAAAAATGGTTTTATCCTTCCTGTAGTGGAACAAGTTAACCAAATAGACCTGAATGGATGCCTAAATGGAAAACATCACAAGCAATATTCAGCCATGTATTGGATGGAAGATTAGAGGAGGAGAAAACTGCAGGATCCAAGTAGTAATTTTAAACCAAGGACTTACAGGTGAATGATCTCTCAAAGAAAAATGATTACACCCAGATAGAAAACTAGGTATTTAACTTCAAACAAGGCTGTTTTAAACTTTCTCCTTGAAGTAGAATACTATCTGAGTGAAAAATGATTTTGAGAACTGCTCCCATGGGATAATATTAGAGTCCATGCAAATTTTTCTGCCTCAACTAAACATAGGCTCAGTGGATTTGGGGGACTTGCCTCCATATCTGTGTTTATTTCACAAAATATTTGTTATTAATATTCAAAGCATAAGCCACAGTTCAGTGTTTTCCACTTAAAATAAGAAAAATACCTTTTCCCTTCAGATGTTGCAAGCAGTGAAGGCACATTGCCCTTATCAATAGAGTATGGACAAGCATACCTCATTCTATTGTGTTTCACTTTCTTACACTTCACAGATACTGCATTTTTTTTTTTTACAAATTGAAGGTTTGTGGTAGTTCTGCCTCAAGCAAGTCTATCAGTGCCATTTTCCAGCAGCATTTGCTTACTTCATGTCTCTGTGTCACATTTGATAATTCTCATAATATTTTAAACTTTTTATTATTATTATATTTGTTATGCAGATCTGTGACCAGTAATCTTTGACATTACAGTCATAAATATTTCAGGGCACAAAAAACTGAGCTTATCTAAGAGTGTATTTAATCAATAAATGTTGTGTGTGTTCCAATTGCTCTACTGACCAGTCATTCCCTCATTCTCTCCATCTCCTAGGGGGTCTATATTCCCTGAGACACAATTTTGAAATTAGGCCAATTAATAACTCTACAATGTCCTGTAAGTGTTCAAGTGAAAGGAAGAGTCACATACCTCTCACTTCAAGTCAAGTCAAAAGCTAGAAGTGATTATAGTTAGCAAGGAAGGCATTTTGAAAGCCGCTATAGGCTGAAAGCTAGCTAGGCCTCTTTGCACCACACAGTTCACCAAGTTGTAAATACAGAGGAAAAGTCCTTGAATAAAATTAAAAGTGCTGCTCCAGTGAACACACAAATGATAAAGCAGAACAGGCTTATTGCTGATATGGAGAATTTTAGTGGTCTGGAGAGAAAAGCTGGATCAGGAAGAGGGTTAAGATTTCACCCATGGAAGAGCCTAGGAATGGTGATCCTCTGAGAAAGAATATGTGCAAAATATGGGAAAGAGAACATGTAGAACTTTAAGTAGTTCAATAGTAGCTAGATCCTTGGATTCAAAAAGAGGTATGTAGTAAGAGATGAAGTCTATACATAAATGCCCTATTATGCTATCCTAGATATTTGAGTGTTCTAGCAGGCAATGATAGACAAGTGAAAATATTAAGGAAGGAAATGATATGATTAGACTTTTTCTCTTAGCAAGACAGTATGGAGAATGTAGTATAGAGAAAAATTGAAGTGAGGTAAGGTGGATGCAGTAAGAAAGTAAAAAGACCAAGGAAGAAATAATCAGGGTTTCCATTAGGGCAAGGTCAGCATGATTTAAGGTACATTATGGATGTGAGAGATGGAAAGGAAGATAATTGACTAAATTTAGAACCTGATATAAAATAGGGAGAAGGAAGTGAACAGAATGAATTCAAGCTTTCTTGCATGACAATATCCTCAATTAGAATAAAAATATTGTTTTAGAGTGAATTTTTGATGGAACCAAATGACTCAGGTTTGTATATGTTGAGTTTAAGGCACTTATAGAAGACCATCTAGGGAGTCTTGTCAGCCAGGAGTCATATCTGTGAGAGAGATCTAGATTTAAGAGTCATCAAGGTATACGTGGCTATTAATAATAGCAGAAAAAGTCACTGAATTAGAGTTGTAGAGTAAGAATGAATAGATGGTAGTCCAAGGAACTCTGGGGGAAATCAACCCTTCAGATATAAACAGTGAAAAATTAAAAGTAATTAGAGGAGCTGAAAAAGAACTGAAATAAAATGGTCCTACAAAAAAAAATCAAGTTTAGTAACATTCAAGAAAGAGATGGATTCTGATGTCAAATGCAGGGTAAGGTGAGGAAATATGACAACTGTGTTCACTGCATTGAGAATTAGAAGATCACTGATAATAATGGCAAGAGCAATATCAATGGAGTGATGAAGGTAAAAACAATTACAGTGGGAATAAAGAAAATGGGAAAAGGAAAGATTCATTTTTACATCTAGCTTTTAAGGGTTTTTGTTATATAACTACTCCATAAATACAGTATTTTACAAAAGATCTATGCATTTCATCACAATTATACACAAAGCAATCTTAGAAGTCCCTGTTTATGCTTTTGTCTATATTTTCCTCCTTAGATGTAACCATTATCAGCAAATTGATATGTAACTTTCTATTTTAGTTATTGTACCTTCATGTGAATATATGTATTAAGCACATACTTATTTTTAAAGCAAAACACAATATCTAAAGTCCATAAAGAAAAAGATTGACAGACTTTACTTACAAATTAAATGGAAAAGTCAAATAATTCAATAGAAAAAACACAGAAAAATATAAACACAAAATTTAAGATATCAAGTATAAATGATTTTTTGCCACGTGAAATATATTCAACCTCATGGATTATAGGGAAACTCAAAATCAAACAAGAGTGAAAAAAATTTCACTTATAAGATTTATAATAACGTTATAAAGTTTGTTATCACCAATTATTGATGAAACTATAAGAAAAAGGGCACTCTCATGTAATGTTATGAGAGTGTAATTGGGAAATTTTTAAACAAACAATTTTTGCAATATCTTTCAAAATGTTAAACACACATACATTTTGACCCAGTGATTATCATTCCAAAAATATACACATATACAAGGATATAAGTACTAAGATGCTCACTGCTGCATTACTTATAATGAGATAAAAGAAAAAGAATAGAGACTCTAAATGTCTATCAGAAAGGGAGTGATTACACATATACACACATGCATACACACTACTGATTTCATTGGCATTAAAGTGATAATAAGGGAACTCTATGCTGAAAAATTCAGTAACTTAGATGAAATAGACCAATTCCCTGAAAGTCATAAAGTACCAAAAGTCACTCAAGGAGAAATAGTTAACCTAAATAATCTTAAATATATTAAAGAAACTGAACACTGAATTTTATGGACTTTAAAATTCCTCCAAAAACAAAACTGCAGTCTGAGTGGTTTCAATATAGAATTATTGCTAATGTTTAAGGAATAAGACCATTTCTATACAACCTTTTCCAGAAAACAAGAGAGTACTTTCAAACTCATTTTATAGGGCTGTCAGTACCTTAATACTCAGACCAAACAAAGGCATTAAAATAAAATGCAACTACATACCAGTATCTCTAATTAATATAGACACAAAAATCTATAAGAAAATATCATCAAATAGAATCCAGCAACATATAAAGATGAAAACACATCACAACCAAATGTGGTTTACCACAGGAATCCAAGGCCTATTCAACATACAAAAATCAATTAATATAATTCATCATTATTAACATACTCAGTTAAAAAAAAAAGATCATCTTAATAGATGTAGAAAATTATTTGATAAAATTCCACATCTCTTTATGATAAAAAAAAAACACTCAAAAACTAGTAACAGAAAAGTTTCTTTAGCCTAACTGAAGGTATCTACAAAACTAAAAAAAAAAAAAAACCTACAGCTAACATTATACAAAAGTTATGAGATTGAACGCCTTCACCCTAAGATTAAGAATAGGTCAAGGTTGCCTTCTCTGACCACTGCTATTCAGTATTTATTAGACATACTATCTAGCTTAGTGAGGCAAGAAAAAGAAATACAGGTTGAGGAGGAAGAAATAAAACGTTCTTTATTCTCAAATAACATAATTGTCTATGTAGAAAATCCCAAAGAATCTACTACAAAACTCTTATAGCTAATAAGTGAGTTTAGCAAGGTCACATGATATAAAGTTAATAGACAAGAGTAAATTGTGTTTCTATGTACCAGCAAAGAGTAATTGGAATTTGAAATTTTAAAATGATAATGCCATTTACAATTGCACCTCCAAAATGAAGTACATGAGTAGAAATCTGACAAATATGTGCAGAATTTATATGTGAAAAACTACAAAACACTGATGAAAGAAATCCAAAATTTAACTCAAAATTATATGTGTATATAGACACGCACATATGATACATAATATATATGTGGTATACCTGAATCTATAGTAATATAGTAAATGAATGAATGAATGGATGGATAAATTAATAAATGAGAGAAAGACAGATCCTCCTTACAGAAAAATTCCAAATAATTGATGTTGATACTTCCCAGGGAATGCATGTAAATTCTCCTTACTGGACTTAGTGACTTGATTTCAAAGAAAAGGGTATGGATGAAAGGTAGAGTAACTTTACAGTGGAGAAACTTGACAAATGCTTATTTTGTCCAGAATCAAGGTTAAAATTGCCAGTGGTAAATCATGTCGATAGCATGAATACATTTATATAAGGTCATTAGAATGACATTTCACCTCTTCGGTACTCTTTACAAAAACCATAACCCAGTCTAATCACAAGAAATCATCAGACAAACTCAAACTGAGGGACATTCTACAAGGTACTTGACCAGTACTCTTCAAAACTGTCAAGGTTATGGAAAACGAGAAAAATCTCAGAAACTGTCACAGTCCAGAGGAGACCAAGGAGAAAGAAAATTAAATGTAATGTGGTATCTTGGATTAGACCTTGGAACAGAGAAAAATTTCACTAGTTAAAAAGCTAATGAAATCCAAATGAAGTCTGTAATTTAGTTATTAGTAATGTGCCAGCATTGGTTTCTTAGTTTGACAAATGTATCATGGTTTTTAAGATGTTAACACTAGAAGAAACTGGGCAGTGTGGTATACAGAAACTCTCTGTAATAAATACAAAATTATTCCAAAGTAAATTCTTATTTAAAAATTCTTAATTCCAAACTTAAAAATGGTCCCCAAGATTGATTTCTGAACATACACAGATACACCATATACACATAATATACACACAGATACACAGATGACTGGGCCTCAGGAAGCAGCCCTAATAATTATTGTGACAGGGCACTTCTCCTAAGGTTTTCACCTGCCTCATCTGGCAGTACAGGCCATGGAGCTCACCATACAAATTTTGGGCCTCCTGTCTCTGTATGCATGGCATTCATACAAGGAGCCAAGAAGCGATAGTTTGGGCTGATACTGAGGTTTACCCTGCTGCTGGACCTGGTGTTATACATCTGTTCCCTGTTTACCTGCAAAATAATTAAACTCTATACATACCCCTGGGATGCCAGAGCTTTGAGGCCCAAACTTTCTTGCCATCTGTGTTGTCTGAGAATTATTGAGAGTGAGATTGTGCTTGGAAAGCATTCTCCATTCTCCAAACAGGCATTTATCCATCAGCAAATTCAGTGATTTCAAACTCTCCACTGAGCAAACATCATAGCTCATTTTCCAGGCTTGGAAAACAGTTCATATTTCCAGGAGCAGGCTCAGAAATACTTTGAGAAATGCTTTTACCTGTCATCCTGCCAAATCCCCAACAGAGAAGTATCCTTATTTCCTACTCACTACCAGACTATGTCCCAAAGCCAAGAGAAGGAGACAGACTGTAGCCTACACAGGAAGGTAGGTTCAACTATTGGAGGCACACACTTAGGGAAATAAGCCTTAAGACCTGGGCCAACTTGGTCACGGACATCTATTAAGCTCTTTTTTTTTTAACCTTTCTTTGTATATTTATTTATCTATTTATTTATTTATCTATTTATTTATATACTTATTACAATATTATTGACTATATTCTCTATGTTGTACTTTAGTACTTTTTGGTACATACACACCAAGTGCAGCCAAAGGTTTATGTGGGTAAGGGTTAAAAAGGATCCAAAGCCTCACTTCCAGGTTATAAGAAAAGCAGGCTAAAGATCAGATTCTAGAATATATCCGTTTATTTATTACCCATTTTCAAATGTCCATAAAGCAGTTAATGCAACTTGGGAGTGGTACCCGATAATTGCATTTTTAACAAGTGTCCCAAAAAAAGCACAAAAAAGAAGCACAAAAGTGTGAAAACCACCACTTCAAGTTGTGCATGTGTCAGAGCTGATGCCTATCTTAGGTGCCTCCCGTATCATCTTTGGGAGCTGAAAGAATCCAGGAAAGAGCTACTGGAAAGACCCCTACGGAAGGTCACATTTGAGTCTGATTGGATGTGCATTACACATGCTTTTTTTGTTGTTTATTTTATATAGCATAAAAATTATCTGCAGAGATTATTTTTAAAAACAGGGGTGCGGAACCCAACGCAAGCCTAGTGAATCTACATGCTTGCTGTGCGAGAGTCATATATTTTTCAAAAGCTCTGTGGTTGATTATAATGCACAGTCATGTTTCTGAATCATTGATATTCAGCTAGCCAGAAGCCCCTTTCCATTTATCCTGCTCCAATTTTAGAGCTTCTAGCAATAGAAAAATATTGTGCTTTTCTGTACCCAGAGTTCCTATTAATTAGCACTGTGTTCTCAGGCAAGTCATTTAATACATGAGAACTTCAGTTTTCTCACAAGAAAGTATTTTAAATATACACTAATATATATATATCCTAATAAAATGTTATCCCAAGTCCAGTCATTTCATTAGCCACAAGTTTTTGTTACCGATGTGGCAGGAGGCTTATTTACATAACCAAAGCTTTTCTTTCTTCCATTTTTTTGATAATCTGGAATCCTTCACCCATTGGATTATTGGCATTAGTTGAGTCAGAGGAAGGCTAATCCAGCTAAGATTAAAGAATTTAAATGAATTTCTGAGTATATTTTTTTAAACTGGTAGAACTCACAAGAATTATTAAAACCTCACATTCCAGTAATCTCAGCCTTGAAGGGAGCGAACCCAGAGATTATGTTATATGCATTCCACTAAAAAAGTTATATAGGATGTGAGAACAATTTCGTGGCCTGTCCTGATAAAGAACTTCTGCATTTGCTTTAGGGAAAGAAAAACAATTGGCCTAAGTGATCAAGGAAGATAAATTGTGGATTAAATATCCCCAGACTGTTTCCTAGGGCTTGTTGTGTGATAGAAATCCAGATAGGTTTAGTGGGACCCAAACATAAAGAGTGGTTAGTGTGAGGCTTTTGGAGAAGTCCCAAGGCTACTTTGGCACCTCAATTTAGAGTAGCAAATTATGAGTGTATGTCCTCAATGTAGTAAGTAGAGGAACATCCAATAATGGCTGACACCCTTCAGAGGGATATAAAAATAACTAAAAGTGTGCTGGAGACTTGGAGGGACCCCAAAATGAAGAAACAAGAAGACACATATTGATCTATAATAAACTGGGCACCACAGAGCAGAGGGTCATGGACGTTTGAGCCACAGAGGCAATGGATAGATGCCAACCAATAATACCATTTAAGATTATTTATTTTACCCAAAGACAATTTTTAGTTGGCTCCAGTGTTGAGTTATATATAATAATTTACATATATTCACCAAGCGCCATATTATTTATAAATCCTCTGAAACATAGATCACCTCCAGGGTAAATAGAAAGGAAAGGGAAATAGGAAATTCTTGAACTAGGAAACTGCCACCCTACAAAAGATTGTGTCAAACTAGAATTTACCTTCAATTTCAATGATTAATTTTTTCATTACTGAGCTAAAATGAAAGCTCAAGATCTAATTTTAGTTCGGTTACAGAGACAAAAAGATGGGGACATGTTTGCCCTTTTGTGGTTGGTGACTATACTTGATTAATGTTTCTCTACCTAGGACAACTTTGCATTCCTGATTTTAAAAAAAAATTATTTGCTTATTGTCAAATGTCTCTATCCTTTGATGAATGTTACTTAAATTTCTGTCCAGTGACTTTTTTATGCGAAACAGCTCATATAATATAAATGAATCTTTTGTTTGTAACTCCTCTTTTTATTTCTTACATGATTTAAAATGCAAATGTATAAAACAATAATTATACATCTATGTTAATGTGCACACAATATATAAAGAGGTAATTTGTGACAATAACACAAAGGTGGGAGAATCTGTGTAGGAGCAGTTTGTGTATTCTATTGAAGCTAAGTTGGTATTAACTCAAACTATACAGTTATAAATTTAGTATGTTAATTGTAATTTCCATGGTAACCCCTAAGAAAATATTTTATAAATATGTACAGAAGGAAATGAGAGAAAAACAAAAGTGGCAACACTTCAAAAATTAAACAGAAAAAAAGGCAGAAATGAAAGAAATGGATAAGAAAAAAGGAATAAGAAATCCAGAAAAAAAAAATAGCAAAATGGCACAAGTAAATCCTTCCTCATCAGTAATTACTTTACATGTAAGTGGGTTAAACTCATCAATAAACAGATTTGCACAATGTATTAAAATATGCTGTCTGTAAGACCCACTTTAGATCTAAAGAAACAAATAGGTTGAAATTAAAAGGATGAAAAAAGATATTGCATATAATAGTAACCAAAAGGGAGTTGGAGAGTGGCTGTACTAAAATCAAATAAAATTTATTTACATATTTTTTGTAAAAATTGTTACAGGGGACAAAGAAGGATTTTATATTGTGTCAAATAGGTTGAGTCATCAAGAAGAGCTGAAGAAATTAATGAAGACCTAAAGAATTGGAAAGATATCTTGTGTTAATGGTTTGGAAGATTTAAACGGCATTACTACCCAAAGCAAACCACATAGTCAGTGTCCTGACCGTAAAAATTCTAATGCTTTTTTGCATAAAAAAGTCAATCCTTAAACTCGTGGAATTGCATGGAGCTCCAAAAAGCCAAAACAATCTTGAAAAATAGAACAAAGTTGGAGGACTTGTACTTCTGACTTCAAAACTTGTTAAAAAGCTACAGTAATTCAAATAGCGTACTAGCAGGAACACCAATGGAATTAAAGTAAGAATCCGGAAATAAACCCATACATGTAATGTCAATTGATTTTTGACAATGATGCCAAGATCGTCTATCTTAGTCTGCTAGGGATGCTATAACAAAACATCATAGACTGGGTGGCTTAAAAAACAGAAATTTGTTTCTCATAGTTCTGAAGGATGAATGCCCAAGATCGAGGTGCCAGCAGGGTTGCCATATACCCAATAATTTCACTAGGTGTGTGCATACACAAGAAAATTGAAAGCAAGTACTAAAATAAATACATATATTTACGTGTTTGTAGCAGCATTACTCACAGTAACCAAATGTGGAAACAGCCTAAATGTACATCAACAGGTGAATGAATTTACACCTTACACACACACACACACACACGCCTGTATAATGGACTGTTATTCATCCACAAAAAGGAATGAAGTACTGTTACATGCTACAATGCACATGAGCCTGAAAAACATTAAGCTAAATGATAAAAGCCAAACACAAAAGGTCACATACTGTATGATTTTATTTATATGAAAAAATTCAGAATAGGTATATCCATAGAGGCGAACAACAGACTGGTGGTTGTGAAGACCTGGTGAGAGAAAGGAATGGTAAGCAACTGCTGAACGTCTACAGTTTCCTTTCAAAATGATCAAAATGTTTGAGGACTAAGGGGAGATGATGGTTGCACAACAATTTGAATATATTAAATATCACTTAATTGTTCATTTTTAAATGATTAATTTTATATTATGTAAATCTCATCTTAATAAAAATGAAAAATCTTTGGAATCTCAGACCAGCCACCACTTAAGGTACTACAATTAGCATAATCATAACATTTGGTATGCAGAGGTATGGAAACCGAATTAAACCCTTACCTCATCCCATGTAAAACTTGTGCTACCAGTTTAAGTACCAAATTTTACCCTCTATTTTCCAATTTGCAGAGCAAAGGACATATAATTTGAACATTTATGGTAAGCTTGGAAATTTCTGGATTTTTCTAAGCATTATTTAGGAAGACAATTCTGGATTTTCATCTTTACCATCTGTTTTCCTGGAGTATTTTATATTGTCACATTAGGGTTTGTGTTTGATCCATGGCCACTTTCTGTTCACTATGGCCTCTGCTAAGATGCCTCTGTGTTTGGCATCAATCCCATCTGTTGTCTGTTCTCTGACCTGATCTCTGATGCCAGATCAACAGAGATATATGTCATCCTCCTTATCTAAAACACCAAACCTCTTTAAATCCACTGAGCCTTCCTCAAACTATCTTCTTTTAGGGATACTAGGAATCTCTGGGTATTCAAATTCTGCCTCATTCTCAGATAGCCAACTCTATTGCAAGAAATTTGGGGATGCAAGCAACTTGAGACAGGCAGAATTACTTTATACTTATACCTTCCCTGTGACCATTTCTACTATGAGGCCGCAGATGCTGGGGAGGAAGAAACTTTCCTTTACCCTTCAAGGTTCTTTTGGCTGGTCTGATAATTAAATTGACATATGACAGATTAACAAGAGAAAATGACCAAATTTAATACCTACATAAGGGAACCCTGCATACATGGGAGGTTCAGACACAGAGAGGAAAAATGACATATATATGACATTCTGAGCTAAGTACAGAGGGGAAGCTTCAGAGAGGAGGAAGGTAATCCAAAGGACAATAAGAAGAGCAGGTATTCTGTAATTATAAGTTTGCTCTGCCCTATGGACAGGTCATAAAAGTTATTTTCAGTAATAACTCTTATTATGGGCAAAGCCCCAATTTAAATTCTTCACGGGAGAAGTAAAAGTTTCTCTTGGGCTCACAGGGTCTCGATCGCCTTCCACTTGATCCACATGCTAAAGTGGAATGTTTTGGGGAGACCTGTTCTGAACCCCTTCACCATGTTGCACTCTTGGAGTTTCAGATGGGAAGTGGGGAATAAACCATGTCTACATTCCTGTCTCATCATAAATTGGGGACTCTTTGGCTCTACCTAACCATATCCCTTTCTCCAAGACATACATCGAATGACTCTCTTTCTCTCCTCTTCCATTTTTTCTCCTCTTTTTCACTGAACTGCATTTCTAAGTGTAGGAAAGACCACGCCTTTCATCATCATGCATTCTTTCAAACCTGTTTTTCAGTGCTTTGGGTTTCACCTTTCAATATTCAAAGCAGAGCATCTGGAACTCAATAAACATTTCTATGCTCAAGCAGCTCAACTCTTAGAGTCAAAAGCTTTGGATATCAATAATATTATGAGTTCTAAACTCCTTTAGGAATGCAGTTAACTTTTTTTGTTTCATGCTAATGTTAAGAAGGAAGAATCTGTCTCATGTCTATTTGATAATTAGACCAAGTTTCCTTCACTTGGTCTAATTATCAAATAGACATGAGACAGATTAGCAAGCGAAAATGACTAAATTTAATTACATATGTACATATGGGAATCTTACATACATGAGAGAATCAGAGACCCTATGCACAAGAGGTTCAGAGACAGAAAGGGAAAATGAGGTATATATGACATCCTGAACTAAGGCTCATCTTGGGGATTTAGAGAGAAGGAAAATCATTACAGAACAATAAGAGCAGATATTCAATAATTAGATGTTTGCCCAGACATATAGATAGGTAAAAAAAAAAGTTATCTCTTTTATGGGCAGGATTTCTAATTCAAATTTTTCTACGTAGTTAAGAGGAAGTAGAAGTTTCTCTTAAGGCCACAGAGTTTCAGTTCCCTTTAGCTCAAAACAATCCCCATAGCACAGAGACATATCTTGGGTTGACTCCTTCTGAACCGCTAAACCAAAATGCTGTATTTGTTAAATTTTGATTTCCGGTCAAGGTGAATATATTATTTAAATGAGCTCATTAAAAATAATTCAAAACATTGGATAAAATTTATAAAACATCACTTTAAGAACATCCATGAGCAGGTAAGATGATAGAAAAATGCTAGGCCAAGGTCATACTATAAGGTGAAAACCCAGGGAACTTAGCAGAAAACAGAAGAGTTAGTGTGAGCTCACTGTCCCCTCAACCCTCAGAAAGTTTGAGCTTCCTTTATTTTGAGAGTTAGATTCTGTGATTTGAGTGAAGTTATGGGAAATAAGGAGGGTACCGAAGTCGAGACTCAAGGCCTGAATAAGGAGGGAAGTCTGTGATCCAAAAGGGCTACATCTTTAGTATCAAAGAAAACCAGAACTCAACTTAACCCCAGAGGATGCAGGAAAGTCAGCTTGGTGCTGAGCTTAGTGAGAGCAAAAAGAGAAAGAAAAAAATCAATTATATATGGCCATAAACAGCCTTACTGTAGATTTACTAAGACAAAAAGCATTACAAAAGATAGAGTTAGTTTATAAAGATATATGATTCACTTCATCAGGAAGATAAAATAATAGCATAGCCTCAATGTATGTATGCATGCATGTGTGCTCATGTGCATGCGCACCCCCTCCACACACACACACACACACACAGACGCAGAAATATACAAAATTACAATGAGAAATGGATAAATCCCAGTCATTGTGGGAGATTTTAATATACTCCTGTTTTGGTAACAATCACACACAAAAAATCAGGATATATAGAAGATATGAACACCATTAAATGTGGCCTAATGGTTATATTTGTGTATGTATAAATCACTTCACCCAACAAAAGAACAATACACATTATTTTTATTAATGCATGGAATATTTACAAATATTTACCTTAAAGTTGATGTACTTAATTGTTGTATTAATGAAGGGGAGCAGAGTTTGCCACCCCAAAATTAGTCTCTTTGGGACATAAGGGAAACATTTGTGAGTCTTATCTAAGTATTATGAGAAAATATACTTCTTTGTAGTAAGCCATTCTCTGAACACAAGTTTGGGAAGGGATGAATCTATTTAACCATTCTTGTTTTCCAGGAGCACAGGGTCAGATAAAATTCAACATTGTCAAAAACAAAAACAAAAACAAAACAAACAGAGTACAGGAATTTCTTTTTTTCTTCTCCCCGCTGAGATACTCAAAGGCTGACTGTCAGAGAAACAGACTGACCTATGAGTGAGACCAAAAGGAAATGTGACCCTCAACAGTTCAAACTAGCATCACTTTCAGCTTTCTGAGGCTGGAGCTTCCCCTGTAATAGGAGAGAAGACCCTGCAGTGCCAATTTAGGTTCATTGAAAAGTGTCTAGTAAAAAGCAGGGAACATAGTGGGTGATTAAACCTGGGGCTATCCACAGCAGAAGATGAAGAGAACAAATCTGGACTCTTGCAGCTTAAGGGTCAGAGAGTACATAGTTGTGATACACAGATACCAAGTGTGTGTGTGTGACAGCTTTGTGGTCAGCAACAGTGACTTCATGCACTCGGTGTTTACTGTCTGCTTAGCACCTGCAAGGCACTTCACACATGTTTTTGCTTTTACTCCCTCAAGAATCCTACTTTTAAAATATCATTTTACAGATGGGTCGACTGAGGGCCAAAGAAGTTATGTAACTTGTGGGAATTTAGGTAACTGGGGTTCAAACCATTATGATACAGTTGATGGTTGCAACCATGAAGCAAAGAATAAATTCATAGCTTTCAGCTTATCTTTCAAAAAATAAGGTGATTTTTTGATGTGTTCTAATTATGATATTTTACTCATTAATGAATATTGTGTTTTTCCATAAATATGTTAGAACTTATAAAGTTTCCTCATTAAACAATATTTAGGGAATAGTAAAAGAGAAATCAGCCTCTAAAACTAGTGGTCAAAGCTTAATGTTTTAAGTAATTTAGCCTTTATTTGTCGAAGTTATGTTATATGTTTGTCTTTGTTGTGTTTGCTCTTTAATTATAGCTTACACATGTGAGAGTTGTTGAAAAGGAAAAAAAAAATTCCTTTACCCTTTTAAGTTCTTTTTTTCTGGCCTAAAAGAACTTAGACACAGACAGATTAATAGGAGGGGAAAATAACAACTTTAATTCATACATACAGAGGTCTCATAGATGTGGGACCTAAGAAGTAGCCAAAGCAGGCAGCTATTATACTTTATAGACAAAGAAGCAATAAATTTATGAGGAATTGACAGGACAAAGAAACTCAGGCTTGGGTACTTAATTAGTGAAGAACCTAAGCAGAGTTTGTTTAGACAGTCTTCTCAGCCCTGAATTCCCTGTCTCTGGCAATAAAGATGTCTCTTTATCTTCTGGTTCAAATAGGGTATCATCTTTTATATGGGAGATTTAGTTCTTGCTTTCTGGTGGAGGTCAGAGTGTTCTTTTTTCACCAACTGTTTTTCAAGTAACTTTAATTCAAAATAATAAATATGCTGAAGTGGCGTGTTTGGGGGAAGCCTGCTCAGAACCCCATCACAATTAAACCCTGGCTGTTTTCAACAGTGAGAATGAGAGGAAATAGCAAATTCACCAATTGAGTCTCTTTTTACCTTTTTGTTCCTGAGGCTAACCAGATGCCCTCTGTCTTGATGCCAGTAGTTGGGACGATCCTTGCACTCAAAAGAAAAAGCAACACCAGGTCCATGATTCGAACTGCAGGATTTTACATTTACTTTTATTCATTATATATAATCAGGGCACAATATCACAAAAGCCAGTGTTTAGTTGTCATTTCTTTGACAGGCAAGTGCCCAGGAAATCTTGGGGAAGATCTTTTTCAGAGATGCAGACATACTAGTACTGAGACTTCAAGAGAACTCTCAGCAGGTGCTGGACACCAGCCATGAGCTTGGATTTCTGGTCAGAACACTTGTATTTAGAAGAGAAAGAGACGTGGCCCCAAATTCTAAGGTAACCCTTAGTATTCGTAGGCAATTATTTTTTGTTTAATTTTTAAAATTTAATTTTTAAAATTTTAATGCAGTTTATATCAACATGTCTGGTTCATTTCTCTTTGTCTGTGATGACCAAGGTATAAAGGTGTCTGCTGCATTGAACTTTAAATTTCACATTATCCTTTTTTCTTGATCTTGACAGATATGGCATTCTTTTGTCTGACTCTGAGCAGGAAGTCCTTGATTTCCTCAATTTTGGAAAGCATGTTTATGAGGTGCAGAGAGCATGTGGCCAGTACAGCAAGCAACTTGTAGGCAATTATCATAGGAATGTAGGGACAAGGATAATGATAACAGCTCAGGTGCCAGGACAGTTCACTCAAGTCAGAGCCCTGGTATGTCAAACTATGTTTTCCCCTAAAAGAAGGCAACACTAAACTACTTTTATTATTCTATCAGTCTTTAGAAGTAAATAGATTGCCGTCTGTGCAGAAAACTAGTTCTACCGATTGGAAGAAGAAGAGTATTAAGTGATTTTTGAAGTCCCTTCTAAATGTCTATTTTATGAATATGTTAAAAGAAAAGAGAGTTATATAGAGGTAATGACAATAGATCTGGGTAAAAACTATAGGACAGAGAGTTGGGAAACTGATATTCTAATCCTAGAATTTTTAAAATAACTGAGGAATCGGAGGACGTCATAGCATCATTTAAGCTCACTTTCATATATTCACTATCAGGACAATGAAGTAAAGCATTTCTAAGATGACATTCAGCTATAAAATTCTACAACTTTAAAACATTTGGATCTCATTGCATTCAGATGGCTTTGGATCACTTTCCTACTGAGTTTATGATTTTCAATTTTTGTGTCAATAATAAAAAGGAAATACAGCAATAAATAACACTTTTTTTTACAACTTTATGTACCTACGCACCTGTTCTGTGAATAGTTCCAGTTTGTATATATAGATACATAAAAAGTAGGCAACCAATAGTACATAAAAATGCATTTATGCAAAAAAAAATTAACTTGTAAAATGCATGCAACCTGGAAGGTATGTAAAATATTGCAGTGTAGACACCAATAGTCTGGGAAAGAAAACGTCTGATAGAAGCATAAAGAATATCTCTTCCTTGCTCCTAAATGAAAATACCACATACGGTTGAGGGTTTTCATCAATATTATAGGAGATGTAACAAAATATCTGAATGTCTCAAATAATACCCCACACAAGCCATTTAATATTACAGCAGAGATAAAGTGGTTTTAGATTTCTGAGAAGTCTCACAAATCAGAGTACACATATCTGCGAATGCCAATTTTCAGAACACTTCCCCAACATCTTGCCATTATGACCTAGTGACATTTCCAGGGTCTCCTTTGTTCACCTGAGGAGAATCCAGGTCACCCTGACATTGACAGCACCATGTGAACAACATTATGAGATGGTCAACAGCACTTTCTTGTTCTTTCAAAGTAAAGCAGTTTTTGAATGTGGTCTCAATCTGACTTTTATATGTCTCAGTTAACTCCATCAGGACTAAGTAGGATTATATTTTGATTATAGAAATACATAATGAAAAATAATGTATTTATTTTATTTTATTTTAAATATAAAATAAAAATACTCATTTAATCAACTAATTTGTTTTGATTGGATTAACCACATTCCTCCCTGCCACTTCTGAATGGATTACCCCTGCCTCCCCATCTTGTCTGTTTGGCAAATTTCTCTTCACTATTCCATGCATGTTACCTCTTATAGGAAGTCTCCCAGATTCTCTCAGTTAGGATCTAGTGCCTTCTTTCTTGTCATCTAATAGCATGTTGCACATAGCTCCTTTAGTGCACTCACATGCTGCATTATAGTTAGTCTTTTATTTAGGTGCTTCTCACTGCTCAGAATTTGATCAAAGACTGGACCATTCAAGCACATTCCTGGAGACTATCAAGATATGAGACAGTAATAAAACACCATTGTAACAAATTGGAATTGGATTGCTCGTTAATTCAGTCTTGCCCAAAATTATTTGCACAAATTAAATGATAAAAAGAATAAATGAAAGAGGAAAGGAGGGAGGGAGGAGGAAGGGAGAGTGGAAGGGAAAAAAGGAAGACAGGAGGGAGGGAAGGAAGGGAGGGAGAGAGGGAGGGAAAAGAGGAACCCTTTGTTAGTTTGTAAGTCTTATATTTAGTGTCATTCACATATGATTTCATGATATAGCCGTATGACATCTTACCATCCCTGATATTGGTCTGCTAGTAGATGAATGCAGTCAACAGCTACACCACTGAAATTCTGAAATCAAGTAATGCAAAAAATAAAGTACTTTTTTTTTCTGGAAATGAATGCTTTATTTTCTTACCTTATTTAAAATATTTTAATGTGTTTTTTAAGGTGTCCAGAAAACTGAAAAAATAAAACTAAAAAATAGAAATAAAAATGGAGAGTTAGAGATCAGAAAACCTATATTAAACTCAGAACTATATTGTCAAATTGCAAATCAGGGAAAAAATGTTTTAAGCTTACTTTGAACAAGACTTTACAACTATATCCATGTAAGATAATTTAATCTTTAGTGAAAATAACTAATGCTATTCAGTTGTGTCAGGAATAAAAGGTAATTCAAAATAAATAAAAATACATGCATGCAACATTAAATCTCTCATTTTAAATATAAAGATATGATAATAAAAGCTTGTAGCTAAGAAAAGATTGGCTTTGCCCATTTCTAATGAAATAATGCTAATATTTGAAGTCTACAGAGTGCCTGTTTTTCTCAACTCTGTTCTGCTCTTGCTCGTGAGACATACCTTATTTCTTTTTGTCCTCAGGACCCAGAAAAGGTAAATGTTCGGTAAATGCTTTTTGAGTAAATGAAATGCCAATGTTTTGAATTTTTTCATTTCAAAGACTAGGCCAAGACTAATTACTTCATTGCCATTGCTATTGTCAATATCAACTTCAAATTAATTAGATTCAGTCTTCTGTCGATAAATGATTGTAGTTGCTGACATAATGAAATTTGAAGAGCTTTGTGAAAGCCCTTTCCACCAAAAATAATTCCTTGATTCTATATTAGCCAATTTAAAAGTGATTTTTCCTTTAAAATTTCTTTGTATGGGTCTCGAAATACTTTCAGTCCTAGAAGACTGGTGACCTGTTCTTTTGATGGGCACTCCTTTGCAGACAGCTTCAAAATTCCATAGATTCAGTGGAGCATGGAATTTGTATGGGATAAATGCTAGTATAACAGATCAGAAAAACTAAGAGTATAATTTTGCAATTTACACATTCAGGATAAGTAAAACACTTTATGAAGCTGTGAGCATTGATTTGTATAAAAGAGATAGAGCTATTTTAAAGTAATCCTGTCATCAGTCTTCCCCCATGAAGTTAGTCTTTTCTGTTTCATTGTGACATGGATCATTTTGCCAGTTCACTTAGTAGTCTGAGCGGTATTTTTTTTTTTCTGCAGTGACTTTTGGGTTAACTTTCACATTTTCTGTTTTCGTGATATATCCTAGATATATCGAGACAGAGTAATACAGCATTTTTATCAGTGTTTCGTCTATGATATGTTTATTTTTCTGGAAAAGTTGACAGTGAGGGTTTGGGGAGGCAATCTGATAACTCCTCTGACTAATGATGTCCCCTTAGGTTTCATTCAGTTCTTACTGGATTACATCAGTCTCTGATGCGAATTTTGATGTATACATCAAACTATTCTGCCTTACTTTGCTGAGATGGACTCCTCCCTTTCTGCAAACAAACTCCCAGACGTTGGCTTTGTTACCAACTATTGCTGACATTAATTCTGACATTCACATCAGCCATAATCAGTGAGATTTAATTTCAACAATGGGAGGCAATGCCAATAAGCAGTGGAAAAAATAGTGGTACATCTTAGAGGATGAAGGGAGTTGTTCTCACCCAGAAGGCAAACCTCAATGTTAACACTTTCCAATAGAATAAACAGTGTTATGCATTATCAGTTTATGTGGAGATAGATCTGTTTCATCATATCAGATTTCTATATTGGAATTTGGCTTACGAGTATAGCTTGTTGGCATCATAGCAGCATATCATATAGAGATGTGGCCATGTGGATTCTTTCAAAGTTAAAATGTCCAAACAAATTGTTCTGGCCTCTCAGGTGGCTGAGTGTGATGTCAAGAACCTTAACAGCGAAGAGCCCTCCAGACAAAGCCTTCACTGTTTTTTGCACCTGTACTAAAAACTGAAGTGGAAGGGGAAGCACTAACACAGAGACCCAAGAGTCAGGGGACCACTTCGGCCCCCACTGCTGCTTCTGATAGACATCATTGCTGATGTACTGTGGTTGTCAAAATGGAAATGGCATGGTTATGGAGCCTGGGTAGCAGTTAGGTTGTGTCACTCCTGTGACATTGAATCATTTATGCTTCTTAGGACCTCACGTTCATCATCTGTAAAATATGACCTAAAGGTTTGCCTTTTTACATGAGTATCGTGAAGAATAAAGTAATTACGCAAATATATTTTTGGAAGCAGTAAAGTAGGAGAAAAATATAGTTTATTATTACTCATTCACACATTCCTCAGCCATTCAATATTTATTGAGCATCCACCAGGTGCCTCTGGAGCTTCCCTTTTGTCTCTCAGGTCACTGACAGTCCCTCCTCCTACCCTAGCCCTACCCACCCCTGCTACCTCCACTTGTGTCCTGATTATCTCTGATTCATCCTTCAAGACTCTGGTTAGATAGCACGTTTGTTTTTCTTAGCCACTCATGGTCGTCTCACCAGTCAATTATCCCCCTCTTTGCTGCTAATGTTCTACCAAGTACATACTTAGAATCTTACATTTTATTACAATGGGTTTCAGTACCCTCTTGTACTTGTAAAGTCTTTGTTCTCAAAGGCTGCAATGTGCTTATTTTTGTATTTTCAATGCTGAGCAGAGGGCACTGGGAGATTGGAAATGTTTGATGGAGGCGTAGCAGGAGAAGAGGGCTGTAGGTATGGTCCAGATTATTTCATTATTCCAGGTCCAATGCATGGATTGTGGGAGTGGTGAGGGTGGATTAAGTCTGTGCTTCGTGCATCACAGAGCTCATGCCTGTTTAGGCAGTCTAACGAACTAGCCACGTGGGCCACCAGAGTTCTGATTACAAGAAAGACTTAGGAAATTTCTTGGAGATAATCTTTTTAAAGGAAGCCTCAATCAAGCAGGAAAGTTAAGCTTTAATCTATTAGCAGAGGAATAATTTTAATTCTGGTGTAAGATGATAGTCAGATGTATCTCAAGAGTTGAAGGGGAAAAATATGAGTACACTCTCAAAGAGCTAATTTCACTAAAATCTCTTTATGAAATAAAAGCAGAATGCAGTGGGGCCTTTACATTCCCCAACTTGCACCCCTCCTACCCTACCCAACAGTATGCAACACAGAAGTGAAAAGAAATGACCCACCCTTAAATTATTCACAGAATAGACTTGGCACCTCAGAACAGTGATAACCTGCAGAAGCAGGGTAAGGGGCACAAGTACCAAGCAGTAGAGATAGGAATAATGCAGTAGCAGTACCCACCCCAGCCTTTGTAGGAGCCTTACCTGAAGACAGGTAAGGACAGGATGACAGTTAAGTGGCCAAGGATCCTGTCGGGTCCTAAGCAGTCACTTGTTGGCTCTCAAACTTCTCCTTTCTCTTCCATTTTCCCAGGCAACTCTGCTCCCCATCCCAGGTATCACTTTCATCCCACAATTTTAATGACTTCTTTTATCCTTCGAAGCTGTCGTTTAAATTTCTTTTAGCACAATTCCTCCTTCTGCCAGAAAGATATTCTCAGCCACCTAAGTGGCCCTCGAACCCCTTTACAAATCTCTCCTCTTCTAGACCCAACTTGAATGACTCCCTAGTGAAGTTCTAGGAGACACTAGGATTGCAGGTGGCGTATGCTCCTTCTTCTGGGCCTGGGGCTAGGAACGTGGGTTCTGGAGCCAGAGTACCCAGGTTGCAATGGGAGCTCCACAGTCTACCTGCTCTTTGAAAAAATTCCTTTCTTTAAATCTCAGTTACTTAATCTGTAGAATGAGGCCAAGTATCATACCTACCACACAGTCTATTGGCCGGATTAACTGAGTTAATGCAGAAAGCTGTTAACAGAGTAAGCAGCACATTTGAAGTGATCAATAGAAGTTAACCTTGCTTGTTACTCACTTACTGATGCCATTTTGTGACTCCACAATTATCATTCCTGGTAGGCTGTGAAGTCTTGGAAGGACGAGATGGGGTTCTGTATCCTTCATCTTTATATCCCCATTACTTAGCGTGATGCTGTGGTCTGGCTCATAATAGATGTGCAATAAATGACTGTTAAGATGTGTGCATGATTGAATAATTAACTGAATAAAGAATGTAGTAGTAGCAGAAGGGCCTTTCATATTTGTGTAGTAGGTGCTGCCTCAAGGGATGTTAAGCAGGTAGAGAAAATTATGCCATTAAAGGACATTTGAAAGAAAGCAACTCTGAAGAGTGACTTCTGAGGTCATATTCTTGGTTCCTTTGGGGGTCATTTGTAGTGTGACTTCCTGTGATCAATGGAATCTGACCAGCCAAGAATTTGGTGTCTTACTTTTGTTCTTATTCAATTTCCACTGGTTGCTTGACCTTTAACATTTTCTTAAAGGATACGATTTTTTTATAAAACTAAATAGTGACTCATTTTCTAGAAGAGAAATATATAAAGAAGAACTAAGAAGTATGTATATGCCTCAGAGAAAGCAATTTTTTTAAATATACAAGCACTATGCCCCTTTTAAAGGATACATAGGGAGATTCTTTTATTTGGATAAAACAATAAATATTGGTGTGAACAAATTGCTTAGAGCGCGCCCTGAACCTCATATCTCTTTGTTTTGCCTGTTCCTGTGGTGTTTTGTGGTGTTTCTTTACATGAAGAGGGAATATTGATATTTCAGTTTGGACTGGGATGGGGTTTATAAGTACTACGGGGAACACAGCTTAAATAGTTTAAGAGCCTCTTACCTGGAAAAAAGGAAAAATACCACTTTTATCTCTTATTTATGGAAATTTTGCACACTTTTCTCTTTCAATTTGTCTTCTATACCAGTTATAGATTATATACTGCAAGGATTCATATAAAATTCTTGGAAAAGTTATAGATATATTTTTGCTTGTGCCAAATTCACTTGGGGGGATCAATTTGTGGTCAGTTCAGTTAATCGAAACAATTACTCTGTGATCATGATTGAGAGATAAATATATTAACTTCTTATGATAGAATATCTACTTTGAGCAAATATCTGAACTTGTAAAGAAAAGATATTTAGTATAAACTTTTTCATATTAATACCTTAAAATATCTTAGATACAGTTAATCGCTCCTATGAAATAATTTGAAACTTTAGTTTTTTCTATTGGGTTAATAATATTGAGGACTTGATATAATTGGTTATGCATAAAACTTTTTCCAATTGACTATTTTAGATTATTTAAATTTTTAGTTTGGTACAAGTATATTTACCTTTGTCAATAACTCAAACAAACACCAAAATATGTATTTCTTCTGGGTAACTCTGCTAATAATTCTAAAATTCTAGCTAATGCATATATTTTTCTTTTCTTTCTCCTCTTTTTCTTTTTTTTCCAATTCCTTACACTTAAGCTAAAACCTTTTTAACCTTTCACACTCTTCTGCCCAGAGAATTTCCATTTAGGAAAAATTATTTCGTTTGTGAATGAATATGACAGTTTTAATATGCAGTGTCTCTTTTTCCTGCATGGTCTCATCTTTTTAGATTCCTCTATTATTCCAGATATATAAACATTACTTTGCTCCTGCTAAAATCCATGTTTTCATTAAATGAATATCTTATATACTACAAGTTTTAAATCATAAGAGTGTCTTTATAGTTCACTTCTTAGATGAGATTAATTGGCAATGGGGAGTCAATATGTCTAATTACCCAATAAGGCTAATTGGCTTAATTACCATTTCTATTTCCTGGGGACAGAAAATTAGTCAGCTCCTAGATTCAGTTTTTGTTGACATCACTTGCATTTTCAGAAATTTCTGTATTGCCAATTTTTGATGACAATGCTCCTCCAAATTGTGATATTGGTTTAATTTTTTAATGTTACTTTTTAAGCAGCTTCATTAAAGTGTAATTGACATAATATAGACTGCATGTATTTAAACTGTACAATTTAATGAGTTTTGAAATATATCTGTGAAAACATCACTACAATCAAGATAAAGAATGTATCCATCACTCCTAAAAGTTTTATTTCTCTTTGTAATCCCTCTCTCACTCCTCTTTTATGATCTCTCTATTCCACTTCTGTTGCCGGGTAACAATTGATCTGTCAGTATATATTAGTTTGTAACTTCTACCATATTATATAAATGGAATCATATAGTATGCAGTCTTTTTTGTCTGGCTTCCTTCACTCATTATTTTGAGATTCACCCATGTCATGGCATGTGTCAATAATCCATTCATTTTGTTGTCAAGTAGTATTCCATTGTAGAGATATATGACAATTTGTTTATTCCTCCACCTACTGATGGAGGTCATGGATATATTCTTTATGTTGATTGTGGTGATGTTCTCACAAGTGTATGAATATCAACATACTCATTTAATTGTATACATTAAATATATCCAGTTTTTTTTTAATGTCAGTTATACCTCAATAAAGCTGTTTAAAAAAAAACAGTAGAGGGACTGACTGTGTGTGGAATAGATGGAATTTTTGCAATTTTTAAAAATAAATCTTAAACTATTTTTTAAAAACCATTCATTTTTTTTATTGAGTAGTATTCCATTGTATAGATGTACGACAATTTGTTCATTTTTTTCACCTATTGATGGACCCTGAGGTTGTTTCAATTTGGGGGCTAGTATAAATAAAACTACTATAAGCACTCATGTACAAGTATTTATATGGATATATACCTTTATTCCTTTTGGATAAATATCTTGGAGTGGAACAAATATGATAAATAGCTGTTTAACTTTTAACTGCCAAGCTATTTTCCGGAATGATTGTGTCATTTTACACCTCCACCAGTAGTACACTAAAGTTATAGTTCTTGCACATACTCACCAACATTTGGTATTATCAGTTTTCTCAATGAATATTTTAACAATTCTGATATGTAATGTTACACTGTTGGGGCTTTATTTTGCACTTCTGGAATGACTGTTGAAGATTGAACATCTTTTCCTGTGCTTGTTTACCCTCTCTATACTATATCTTCTTCAGTCAGGTGTCTGTGCCCATTTTTTATTTGATTGTTTAATTTATTATCAATTACTTTTAAGAGTTATTTATATATTATAGACATAAGCCATTTGTTATATGTACAATTTGCAAGTAATTTCTCCCAGTCTGTTGCTTGCCTTTTCATCTCTTAATAAAATATTTCACAGAGCACAAATTTTTCATTTTGATGAAATCTAATTTTTCAGTTTGTTCTATTGTGGATCATGTCTTTGGTGTGATATCTAAGAAATCTTTGCATAACCCAAGGTCACAATGTTTTTCATGTAGAAGTTTTGTAGTTTGGGGTTTTACATTTAGGTCTGTGATGTATTTTGAGGTGTGCATGTGTGTGTGTGTGTGTGTGCGTGTGTGCGTGTGTGTGTGTGCGTGTGCACGCACACACGCATGCACAAAGTATGGATTAAATTCCATTTTTTTTGGCATGGATATGAATTTGTGCCAACATCATGCATTGAACAGATTTTTTTCTCCACATTTCTTGTATACCTTTATCATAAATCAATTTTCAGAATATGCATGAGTATATTTCTGGAATATCCATTAACTTTCATTGATCTACTTATCAACTTTTATGCCAATCCCACTTTATGTTGATTATTATAGCTATATATGTCTTGAATTCAGGTAGTATGGTTAAAGAACATACTTTTTATTACCTGAATAAATATATAAAGATTTGTTTTATTGTCCAGAATATCATCTATCTGGGTAAATGTTCACCATGCACTTAAAAAGAATGGATATTCTGCTGTTGAATGGACTATTCTATAAATATCAGTGAGGTCAAATTTATTGATAGTGTTTTCTTTCTATATCTCTACTGACTTTCTGTCAAACTTGCTCTATCAATTATTGAATAAAGAGAATTGAAATCTCTGCCAATCATTTTGGATTATCTAATTCTCCTAGTGCCATCAGTTCTTGTATTATATATTTTGAGGCCGTGTTATTAGATGCATGAACATATAAGATTGTTATGTCATCTTGATAAATTGACTACTTTATTATTGTGAAAGCACCTTCTTTATCCCTGGGAATATTCTTTGCTCTGAAATCCTGTCTGATAGTAATATCACCACTCAAATTTCCTTTTAGCTAGAGTTACAATCATATACATTTTTTCATCTTTCACTTTTAATTCACTTATAGCTTTAGAGTTGAAGTACATTTCTGGTGCAAAACATGTATTTGCCTCTTGCTTTTTTATTCGGACTGACAATTTCTTTATTATTATTATTATTATTATTTTTGCTTTTTCATTTATTTTTTTAAATTAAGTTTATTGGGGTAACATTGGTTAATACAATTATATAATTTTCAGTTGTATGTTATATTTCACATCTGTATATTCTATTGTGTATTTACCACCCAAAATCCAGTTTCCTTCAGCTACCGCATATTTGATCCCCTTTACCCACTTCACCCTCCCCATACCCCCCTATATTTGACTCCCTTTACTCTGTCTACCTCCCTACTCCTTCCCCACCAACTTCCCTCTGGTAACCACTAGTCCATTGTCCATGTCCATGAGTCTCTGTTTGTTTGTCCTGTTCGTTTGCTGCTTTTAGATTTATATCCCACATATAAGTGACATCATTTGATTATCAAATTTTTCTGCCTGGCTTATTTTGCTTAGTGTGATTACGTCAAGGTCCATCCCTGTCATTGCAAATGGCAGTATTTCATCTCTTCTTATGGCTGAGTAATATTCCATTGTATATATGTACCACTGCTTCTTTAGCCTATCATCTATCGTAGGACACTTCGGTTGCTTCCATGTCCTGTCCACTGTGAATAATGCTGCTATGAACATCGGTGGGGAAATATCTTTTTGGATGTGGGTTTTCAAGTCTTTGGAATAAATACCCAGTAGAGGGATTGCTGGAGTATATGGTAGATCAATTCTTAGTTTTTTGAGGAACATCCATACTGTTTTCCATAGAGACTGTATCAATTTGCAGTCCCACCAGCAGTGTATGAGGGTTCCTTTTACTCCGCATCCTCTCCAACATTTGTTATTACTTGTCCTGTTGATTATAGCTATTCTAACAGGTGTGAGATGGTATCTCATTGTGGTTTTGATTTGCATTTCCCTAATAGCTAGCGATGTTGAGGATCTTTTCATATATTTGTTGGCCATTTATATGGGAGAAGTGTCTGTTCAGGTCCACTGCCCATTTTTGATTAGATCGTATTTTCGTTGTTGTTATTTAGTCATATGAGTTCTTTGTATATTTTCAATATTAGGTCCTTATCGGAAGCGTTGCTTGCAAATATATTTTCCCATTTGGATGGCTGTCTCTTTATCTTGTTGATGGTTTCTTTTGCTGAGAAGAAGCTTTTTAGTTCAATGTAGTCGCATTCATTTAGTTTACCTTTTACTTCCCTTGCCTTTGAGGTTAAATTCATAAAATCCTCTTTAAGTCCAAGGTCCTTCAGTTTAGTTCCTATGTTTTCTTCTATGCATTTTATTGTTTCAGGTCTTATATTCAGGTCTGTATCCATTTTGAGTTAATTGTGGTGTGTGGTGATAGATAACAATCTAGTTTCATTCTTTTGCAGGTGGCTTTCCAGTTTTCCCAGCACCATTTATTGAAGAGACTTTCCTTTCTCCACTGTATGTTTTGGGTTTTTTTGTTGAAAATTATTTGCCCATATAAATATGGGTCTACTTCTGGACTTTTGATTCTGTTCCACTGGTCCGTGTGTCTGTTTTGTTACCAATATCATGCCATTTTTATTACTGTCGCTTTGTAGTATAATTTGAAGTCGGGCAGAGTGACGCCTCCAGCCTCATGCTTTTTTTCTCAGGATGGCTTTGGCAATTCGGGGTCTTTTGTGCTTCCATACAAATCTGATGATTTTTTGTTCTATTTCTTTAGAAAAGGCCAATGAGATTTTGATGGAGATTGCATTAAATCTGAATAATGCTTTAGGTAATATGGTCATTTTAACTATGTTGATTCTTCCAATCCAAGAACATGAAATATCTTTCCATTTCTTTGTATCTTCTTCGATTTCTTTTAATAGGGTCCTGTAGTTTTTATTATATAGGTCCTTCACATGTTTCATTAAATTTATTCCTAGGTATTTTATTCTTTTTGTTGCAATTGCAAAAGGAATTATTTTTTTCCACTTCTTTTTCTCACGCTTCATTATTAGAGTATAGGAACGCTATGTATTTTTGAATGTTGATTTTATATCCAGAGACTTTACTGTATTTGCTTATTGTTTCTAGTAGTGTTATTGTGATGTCTTTAGGGATTTCTATATAGACAAAAATGTCATCTGCAAATAGTGACATTTTGACTTCTTCGTTTCTTATTTATAGGATGCCTTTTATATCTTTCTCTTGTCTGATTGCACTCACTAGGACTTCCCATGTTATATTGAATAGCAGTGGCAATAGTGGACAGCCTTGCTTTGTTCCTGATCTTAGAGGAAAGGTTTTTAGTTTTTTACCAGTAAGTATAATGTTAGCTGAGCGTTTGTCATAGATGGCCTTTATTATGTTAAGTTTATTTCCTTCTACACCGATTTTGTTAAGTGTTTTGATCATAAATGGATGCTGTATCTTGTCGAAGGCTTTTTTTGCATCTATTGGTATGATCATATGATTCTTATTTCTTGTTTATGTGGTGTATCAAATTAATCGATTTGCATATATCGAACCATCCTTGTGCCCCTGGGATGAAGCCCACTTGATTGTGGCGTATAATCTTTTTAATATGTTGCAGTATTCGGTTCGCTAGTATCTTATTTAGGATTTTTGCATCTGTGTTCATGAGAGATATTGGTCTGTAGTTTTCTTTTTTTGTGTTATCTTTACCAGATTTGGTATCAGGGTAATATTGGCTTCATAAAATCAGTTGGGAAGTATTGCCATCTCTTCAATTTTTTGGAAGAGTTTGAGGAGAATAGGTATTAAATCTTCTTTGAATGTTTGGTAGAATTCACTGGTGAAGCCATTTGGTCCTGGAGTTTTACTTTTTGGTAGGTTTTTGATGATTGTTTCAATTTCCATACTGCTGATTGGTCTATTTAGATTTTCCAGATCTTCTTGATTCAGTCTAGAAAGGTTGTATTTTTCTAAGTACTGGTCCATTTCTTCTAGGTTATTAAATTTGTTATTATATACTTTTTCATAGTATTCTTGTATGATCCTTTGTATTTCTATGATGTCAGTCATAATTTTCCCTCTTTCATCCCTGATTTTGTTTATTTGTGTCCTTTCTCTTTTTTCTTTAGTGAGTCTAGCCAGGTGTTTGTCAGCTTTATTAACCTTCTCAAAGAACCAGCTCTTTGTTGCATTTATTTTTTTAATGTTTTTTGTTTTGTTTTGTTTTGTTTTCCATTTCATTTATTTCTGCTCTAATTTTTATGAGTTCTTTCCGTATGCTGACTTTAGGCTTCATTTGTCTTTCTTTTTCTAGTTCTTGAAGATGAAGCATTAGGTTGTTTATTTGGGTTCATTCCTGTTTTTGGAGATAAGCCTGCAATGATATGAACTTTTCTCTTATGACCACTTCTGCCATGTCCCAAATTTTTGATATGTTGTACTATCATTATCATTCATTTCTATGTATCTCTTGATCTCTCTTTTTATTTCTTCCCTGACCCAGTTATTCTTCAGTAGCATATTGTTTAATCTCCATGTATTTGTGGTTCTTCCTGATTTCGTTTTGCAGTCGATTTCTAGTTTCAAGGCATTATGATCAGAGAATATGGTTGGTATGGTTTCAGCCTACTTATATTTGTTGAGGTTATCTCTGTGTCTCAGTATGTAGCTGATTCTTGAGAATGTTCCATGTGCACTAAAGAATGTATAAGCAGCTGTTTGGGGATGGAAGGCTCTGTATATGTCAATTATGTCCAGTTGGTCTAATGTGTCATTTAAGGATGTTATTCTCTTATTGATTTTCTGTTTAGATGATCTGTCCATCTTCGACAGTAGGGTATTTAAGTACCCTACTACAATAGTGTTTTGGTCTGTTTCTCCTTTTAGTTCTCTTAGTAATTGCTTTACATATTTCGGGGTTCCCTGATTGGGAACATAGATATTATGAAGTGTTATGTCTTCTTGGTGCAGGATTCTTTTTATCATTATGAAATGTCCCTCATTATCTTTCTTTACTTTTTTTATTTTGAAGTCTATTTCATCTGATAGTAGTACTGCTACTCCCACTTTTCTCTGAATGCTATTTGCTTGAAATATCATTTTCCACCATTTCACTTTGAGTCTATATTTGTCTTTGGAGCTGAGATGTGTCTCCTGGAAGCAGTACATGGTTTTGTTTTGTTTTTTTTTTTTTTTTGATCCATTCTGCAACTCTGTTTCTTTTTATTGGTGAGTTCAGTCAATTTACATTTAGGGTGATTATTGAAATATGAGGTCTTCTTATAGCCATTTTATCATTTACCTTCTGGTAGCTCGGTGTTTCCATTGTTTCTTTGTCCTGGTGTTTTGGTTTTCTTTATTTTGTTTGGCTTTTGTGGGTTTTCCTTTTTGTTCTTCTTTTGTTTGATACGTTATATACTTTTAAGTTCTGAATTTTTATGTGTGAATAGATATATATATATATATATATATATATATACACACACACACACACACACACACACACACACACACACACACAGTCGTCCATTTTCTTCTGCACGTGCCTTATCTCCATTCCCCTTTGCGAATTTAGATCTTTGAATCCTCCCCTTTCCAGTCATTGGTATCTCAATTTGTCCCTATGTATGCTGAACGTTCATTACTATCTTGCTATAGCAATTTTCTTCTTATTATTTAAGCTTATAATGCTCTGTTCTTAGTAAGGATTGTATTCCTCTGCTTCTGTTTGCCTGATACACTTTACTCCTAATTATGTTTTATTTTTCTTTTTTTGGTTAATTTGTTTTAGATGAGCTGACCCCTTTCATTATTTTCTGTAATGCAGGCCTCATAGTGGAGAATTTCCTCAATTTTTGTATGTCTGGAAAGGTCTTTATTTCTCCTTCATATCTAAAGGAGAGCTTAGCTGGATACATTATTCTAGGCTGGTAGTTTCCTTCACTTAATGGTTTAAATATTTGATTCCATTCCTTTCTGGCTTGTAAGGTCTGAGCTGAGAAGTCCAATGATAATCTAATGGGTTTTTCTTTATAAGTTATCATTTTCTTCTCCCTGGCTGCCCTAGAATTTTGTCTTTGTCATTGATTTTTGATAACTTTAATACAGTATGTCTTGGTGAGGGCCTTTTTGGGTTGAGATTATTGGGTGTTCTGTTGACTTCTTGAATTCCGAGCTCCAGCTCATTCCTTAAATTTGGGAAATTCTTGTCCACTATTTGTCTGAAAATGCTTTCTAGTCCCTGTTCCTTTTCCTTGCCTTCAGTAATGCCCATTATTCTTATGTTTCCTCTCCTGATGGTATCAGCTAGTTCTTGAATTTCTCTTTCATTATTTTTCATTCTTTGGTTTCTCTCTTCTTTCTTCTGATTTATTTCTAAATTTCTGTCTTCGATGTCACTGATCCTTTCCTCCATCTGGTCGACTCTATTTCCCAAGATTGCTATTTTAGTTTTCAACTGTTGCAGTGTGCTTTTTATCTCCAGAAAGTCTATTCGATTCTTTTTGAGGGTTTTGATCTCCTTGCTCTGCTCATCTAGTTGTTTTTTTCCATTCCTGAAATTGTTGATATGACGTGTTTCAGAATTTACCAAGTTTTTTCAGAGGTACCATCCTGAATTCTCTGTTATTTAAGTTCATATTTCTATGTCTGTAAGCTTACTTTCTGGAGATTTTTCTCTTTCTTTCCGAGATGCCTTGTCACCTTAGTTGTTCATAGTGTTTAATGGAATTTTTCTCTGCCTGAGCATTAATGGTAGTGTATTCTGCTATGAACACTACATACAGGTTTTTGTGTAGACATAAGTTTTAATTTATCTGAGATAAATGCCTAAGAGTACAATTGTTGTGTTTTATGGGTTGTATGTTTAGATTTCAGAGGTTAGACCAGTGACTAATTTATCTTTCCAGTTTCTTTCATAGAAGAAGTCAAGGGAGAAACAGTTGTAAATAGTTTTTGAGTAGCCAACCCACAATATCTGCAGCTGTGTGTTTACCTGATAGAGCTAGTTCAAAGCACTTTGAATGAATTGAAACAATTAACCAAACTTGATTATTTTCATAATTGATAGTAGGTTTAGCTGAACCTAATCAGTTAGTTGTTTTGAGAAAGACTAGTTAGTGCCTTTAGGAAAATTACACAACAGCAAAATCTTTAGAATGTGCTGTGTGATCATGGCCAGGGAAAGATTCTTGTAGTATTTTGCCGCCCTTGTGAGAAAAAAATGTGGGAAAATTTTCTGGTTAAGTGCCCAATTTCTGTCAGGCTTTATATCAAGGCAGTTTGTACCATAAGAAAGTGTGCAGACCGAGTCCCATAATGTCACTCATTTCAACAAAGCAAAGGTAGTTCATTTGAAAATTGGAGGTCATTTGAGACTTTCTGTTCTAGACAGAGTGAGATTTTGTAAAATGATTTCACACTTTCAGAATATGGGTACTTTCAGAAGAAAGGGCTAGATTAAATGTCATTTATTATTTCAGAGATGAAATAAAAATAATAAATTCAAAGAACAGTTTTCTGAGGCTCCACAGCTAAGATGATTTCCAAATTCCTACACTTTATAGATCTAGTCTCAAAATCATTTCTTCAAGAAATTTCTAGGTGCATCCTTAATTCAGAAGGCTAAGTTAGTGTAATATAAGGGAATATAAGAAAAATAAGACACACTGTAGAGCCTAAGTTAGTGTAATATAAGGGAGTATAAGAAAAATAAGACACACTGTAGAGCCTCCATGAGTTCAAAGCCAAGGAAGCATAAATACGAGCACATAAATTTTGACAAATGTAACTAACTTCTATGAGATAGGTAGAAGCAGTATTGCCAACTGGTGAGTTGGGCCTGGAGAGAATGAGCACTGGCTAGTATATTTAGAATCTTGTATCTCTCATATTCTCAGGTGGGACATACATCATCAGATAAGAACCATTAAAGCACAAGACAGCATGTATAAATGGAGGAAATGCAGAATGTTTTGCCTCCTCACTCCCTTGCTCAGTTCTCATCCTGATATATCAAATGTTTCTCCCCCATTTATTTCCTGTCAGTCATTTTCTCCCCCAAATCGTCCTTCTGTGATCTCTCTCCCTTTCTCAAAACTATCACTTCTATTTTTTCACTTTCAATGTGTTCATAAAAATATCATATAGATGTTGATAATGGGGGGAGTCTTTGTAATAGGGGCAGAGTTATATTGGAAATCTCTGTACCTTCCACTCAATTTTGCTGTGAACCTAAAACTGCTCTATTAAATAAATAAAGTCTGTTAAATAAAAAATAAAGTCTTAAAATTAACATAATTTCTTAGGTATAGCAAAATACATAACCTCATAATTTTCATATCTTTTAGGCATGGACATTGTAATTTTTTATCTCTAGAATTGTTAATTACTAAAAAGTTT
>NW_024354867.1:852683-898346 GCF_902729225.1 Pteropus medius
AATCTGTTTTCCTATGGGTCTGTTAAAAAAGAAGTAACAAATCCAAAATGGAGTCACTTGTGCTAATTCCCATGTCAGCAAACCAAGGCTTAATACCTAACCTAATTGTAGTTTCAACCTTCCCCCAAAATGTAATCTTAACATTTCAGTCTAGAATTTCCTTGTCAAAACCAACAAGGTAATCCTCCTTAATAGACCCTACGTCCCTCAAAGGAAGGTGACTTTGCTTCAAATAGTCCTTTTTTCCATTTATGACTTCCTTTTTTCCATTTATGACTTCTTTTTTCCACAGCCTCTTTGCCTTTAAAAACCTTTCCCTTTCTGTAACTCTTTGGAGCTTGCTAGATGAGATGCTGCCTAATTCTGGAATTGTTCAATAAAGCCAATTAAATCTTTAAAATTTAGTTGGTTGAATTTTTGTTATTTAACAGGTCCATAAAAATTAAATTGCCATCTGCGTTTAAATATTTTCTCTACTGAAGGCCAAATTACAGCAGGGAGAATCCTTGAAGTACCTGCTAACCTTGCATCTTCTTCCCTTTCAAGGCATTTTGGCAAAGCATCACCTTGCCCCTACACAATGGGAGTGAATATTGGTATCACTTATCATTGATTAGTAGACTGTTCCTTGAGATTCTGCATATCAATTACATTTCACTGATAGTATTAGAAAACCAAGGATGAAAAAAAGTCATTTAGATGTCTAGACAGTGAGTTACAAGGGTTAGGATCCCTGGAAGAATGTGAATTAAAGATTAGCAAAGAACATGAGTATAGTAAGCAAAGAAAGTCATCAGTTTGCCCTTGAAGAGAGTAGATGATACAAAATTACAAAACAAACACCATAACTGTCTAAATTTAATTTTCTCATTTTTTTTTTCTGGGAGGATTAGGTCTGTATCCTGCTCAAATCTTTGTCTTGCTTTACAGTAAATTTTAAAATAAATTTTAATGAGTATTTGTGCAGTGCTTTACCTTGTACAAATGGCTTTCTCTCACACTATCTCATGTGCTTCTCGCAATAATTCTGTGAGATAGGTATAGGAAATACTCTCACTTTATAGACGAGAAAGCTGAGGCTCAGCAAAGGCCAGTCGTTTGTTCTGGTTAACAGGTCTAGTGTCTTGTGAACCAAGTTCTCATAACACGTCTCCTGCTCCAAGGAACATGCTCTTCCCACAACACCACTCAACTCCTCAGAAACTAGATGGGGAAACAGGCTGTCAGTAGTTGTTGTCTAATAGGTTTCTGATCTAACCTCTCTTTAGCTTCCTTGGCTCCCCCACCAAAAAACAAAAGTAAATGATAGGGGATTTCTAGGAATATACAGCATTGAAAGTGGTCCATTGTAATAATGTTAAGAGTCGTTGGAGAGGGGGGTACATCTTGCCAAGTCAAAGGCTTCCTGCCTGTCATGAGAGTTTCACAGAGGGAGAGTAGCCATGTCTTTCTTCCTCTACCCATTCCCCGCATCTTCCTGCTCAGCACCAATTCTGGATGCCATTTTCAATCGAGGGAATCAAGGAAGCTGACAGATGTGCTATTCTTCTCCCCAACTGCTTGTTACTTTATAAAAGTTAATTTATATAGTATGTTTTGTAGAATACTTCTTAGATATATTCCTTTCCTGATATTCTCCGGGAAAGACAAGATGTGATTCACGCAGTTCAATAGATTGTTTTCATGACACTGCCACATCTTCGAAGGATGACTAGAATGTACTGCACCCTGAGAGATAAGAGAGAACAATACAAAACAGTGACAAAGAACCACACAAATGTCCTTTCCCAGGCTGTCTTTCATCAGTCAGTACCTACCTGCAAACACAATTCGATTCATAGCATTAAGATAGGTCATTATCCTGTGTGACATATTGTTGAAAACATTTCTCAAAACCTTTTGGCATTTTTTCGTTTTTAGCATGGTATTCCCATACCTCCTTCCTTTGAGGAAAGTGTCGATGTCACATTATTTCTTCTAAACCAGCGCACTGATGTTACGAGGAGCTCCTTCACATGTGCCTTCCCAGAACTGCTCACAGCCCCGCCCCCTGCCTGACTCGCCCTGAGACTCCTGCAGTTTCCCTGAACCAATCCCTACCCGTGGAACTTGCAATCAACTATTTACAAACTGTGTGCGTGAGGAGCCGCCAGATCAAGCAGAATGATTAAGTGTGGAAAGTATCTGAAAGTTCTGTGACCATAATAGCAAACATGGTGAGAGCGAGGAGATGAAGGAATGACATTCTGTCAGCCCACTTTCTAATGCCTCAGTGATACACCCTCTATGGCTCATGTTTGCTGTACACTTAGGGCCCCGTTTCATTTCATTTCATTTCATTTCATTTCATTTCATTTCATTTCATTTCATTTCATTTCATTTCATTTCATTTCATTTCATGCAAGTGTATATGTTTTCCACTGGGAATTAGAGTCCATTTTTCCCCTTCCAGTCTCATCCTTCTCACTACCATTGCCAGGGGCCACATGTAAACTGAGACTAAGTTATTTTAACTGCTATTTCTAAAGCTATCACAATTTCCTGTGGAATTTCCCTCTGTTAGGCCTTGGTTAGTAAAGAAATTCCTAATGCATCTGTTGAATCTCATTGTAATGTGGAGACAATTCATTACATTTAACTGGAAATTTTTTATAGTAGCTAGAGAGACAGTTTATAAAAGTGCAAGAATTTTTTTTTTTGACTGATTCACTTAAAATAAGTTACCTTGTTTGGAATTCTGAATGTTGAAAAGCCTTAGAGCTCAGGTCTCAGATCCGTTCTTTTCTCTATCTATGTTTAACTCTTGGCAATCTCATTTAATCTAACTTTAGATGCCAACTATATCTGAGGATCTGCAAATGTGCATATGATTTCATCTTCATCGTGCAACAAGTCAAGAATAAAATTAGAGTTAAGAACAGTCAAGCTTTATATTACAAAATTCTGTGTTGCATATTCCCTTAAATAAATTCTGCAGATCGTACTTCCTATTACATACTATCAGTGATGGTTAATTTTATGTGTCAACTTGGAGGGTGCTTTTGGATGAGATTAACATTTAAATAGATGAAACTTGAGTAAGATGATTGCTCTTCAGAATGTGAATGAGTCTCATCCATTCAGTTGAAGGCCTGAATAGTAGAAGATAACTGGCCTCCCTGAGTGAGAGACAATTCTCCTGCAGACTGTCTTCAGATTTTATCTGGACCATTGGCTCTTCTGAGTCTCAAGCCTGCCAGCCCACACTGCAGATCTGGACTTGTCATTCACCACATTCACATAAGCCATTTCCTTACAATAAATTTTTTTTTATGCATATACACATCCCATTGGTTCTGTTTACTCTGGAGAACCCTAACTAATAAACCATCTGAAGATTCAAAACAGAGCAACCAAACAGAAAAGAAGGGAGCTTAAATTCATTTAACATTTTCTACTTAATTTTCAAAGGTCTGGTGATGTGCTTTGAAGTAAGCTATCTTTTATGCAGCTGTGAGACCCCAGGCATACATCAAGGACAAAACATAAGCTCTTTTCTTTCACTGAAAACAGGTCCTTAACTTGTGAGTAAAAATATGTGCTCTACTATGAGAGGAAAAAAGATGCAAAATATCAATAGCAGAATATACTTACTAGAAGAATAAAGTCCTTGAGTGCTATGTGTTATATAAGAGGAGTGGAGCTGTTTTGCCATTCTGAGAATTTTTTGAAGTCTCTGATAAGGGAAGCAAGTGGTCTTAGTGCCTAGTAGTCTGATTTCCTGGCCTTGACTGATAGAAAGCAAGTATGAAACAAGAACATGGTGTGTATATCTATCTTTGCAGGGTGGGGGGAACATAGTCACTGCTGCTTCTTAGGAGAATTTTCCAGTTTTAGTATTGAGGGGGAACAGAGTTTTGCCACCCTAAAATATGCCTTTTTTGGGAGATTGATTATTTTAAGCTGGTTATTTTTTAAGAAACAGACTCAAGAAGAGCCTTTTACCTTTCCCCTTAACTGCCTAAAAAAATTCAAAAAGAACAACATGCTCCAGGAAGGGAAATCACCTTATCATAATAGAAACTGAATTTGGCAAACAGAAATCTAGCAAAGTCTGTTTGTTGGAATCCCCTCTGTGCCCCATTCTTTCTGGGTGGCTCAGTAAGAATTTGTTTACCACAAATTTGCTCTTTATTATCTACCTGTGAATTGCTTACCTTCCCTTTGAAGTCCAAGCCACTACTGGCTCTCACCCCCTTTTCTCTTTAGGTGGCATATAAGCCTCAACTGCCTGATTTGTCCTCTGGTCCCATATTCTTACCCCCATATGTACATACATAATACATTTGGTTATTTTCTCCTGTTAATCTGTGTCATATCAATTTGATTGTTAGACCAGCCAGAAGAATTTAGATGGGTAGAAGGAAAATTATTTTTCCTCCCCGATAGTATGTAATATTTACTTCTAGACATATTGTTGTGATCGAAATAACCAGGCCCAACTCGAGTGCTCTAGTCCAAGAGACAGTTTATTAGCCGGCGGCTGTCCTTGCCAAGGAGCAGCCCCGAGACGCAGGGGCACAAAGGTTTTAAGCCCTCGATCCCATCCCCCACATCCTTAATCTTTACACAAAAGACTATATCTCCTCCATTCATTAACTGATAACTAAGAGGTGGGTAAGCAAGCAGGGGTACAGAAGCAGAATGCATCATTGTTAAAATATTTTGTACCTATAGGCAGTGATCCGGCCAGTAAATCCCTTTAGTTAATAAATTTTTAGCAGATAACTAACTAGAAGTGAGACATGGCGGTTAGCACGTACCATGTCTTATCCTTAACCTATTGTTTCTAAAGGTGAGGTCACTACAATATTTGAGGTATCAAATATTGTTCGCAGAAGTGCAGTATAGATAACAGACAAAAGCAAGGAAACAGTAATTATTAGACTCTTACTATGTGATAAACCCTTTGTTAAACATTCTTATTATGCCTTATTTCACTTGGAACTCAAATCATCTTTAGACAGTACTATTATTTATCTTATTTTCAAATGCTCACAATTACTGAATTTATTAATGCTCATTTCTTAATTCCACTGATATTTCAGTTGAGGAAATAGGTTAAAAGTGGTTAGGTGAGTTTTCTAATGATATATGGCTGGTTAATAGTAAACTAAGATCAAAATGCTGGTTAGTAACTTTAATATTGCTACTGTTTGGGTAATTCATGGTAAATCATTACTGTACCATTTATTTTGCATTACAGCAGCTTTTCTCAACCAGGGTTTCTTGAAAGAATTAAGCCTTCTTGCCCTAAGACAGCTGTTGTATGTAATAAATAAAATTATCTTCTATATGTCTAGTATGGTACTGGCTATATATTATCTTCACAAAAATTGATAAAATAGTAACTGAAATAATTTTCTATAGAATTTAATTCCTGTAAGCTATTCTGGTTGAGAAAGGCTATTGGATGATAGTTCTGAGAATTTGATAAAGGAAAGCAACATCTGGAGAATCTTGCTAAACTAGGACTCCTAGGCCCCGCTTCTGAGATTCTGATACATTAGGTTTGACATGAGTCCTAGAAATCTGTATTTTAAAAATTGTCCCATATCATTATAATATAGGTGTTTTGCTTTGATTTAGTTTTTTATTCTTTTTGTAGACTTAAACAATAGAAATTTATTTTTGCACATTTCTGGAGGCTGGAAGTCCAGGATCAAGGTGTTGGCTGGTTTGGTTTCTTCTGAGGTCTATCTCTTTCGATTGCAGATGGCCATCCTCTTGTGTCCTCACATGGTGTGCTTACATTCCTGGGATCTCTCTGTGTGTCTGAATTTCCTCTTTTTATAAAGGCACCAGTCATATTGGATTAGGGCCCACCCTAAGGGCCTTTTCACCTCTTTAAAGGTCTTATCTCAAAATACAGTCACATTATAAGGTACTGGGGGTTAGAACTTCAACTTCAGCCCATAATACCTGGCTAACTCCGGTTTGTCCTATATACCTCAGTTTCAACGTCACTTCCTCAAGGGAGCTCTCCCATCCCCCATACTAGATCCTCCTGTTATTCTCTCCACACTTTTAATTCATAGCCCTTATCACAATGGCAATTAGGGCTTCTGTGATCTATGCCAGTGTCTCCTTCCACCCCCATCCACAAACTACACTGAAAGCTCTGTGATGGCAGTGGCTAAATCTGTTCACTACTGAGTCCCAGCACCTGCCTTCTTGCTTGAACACAGTAAGCACCCAAGTGTCACCATTGGGTGAGGTGAAATCCGGCGTCGCCCTAGCGGCGTGGGAGAGGAAGAGGAGGTGGGTAGTAGATAGTAGCGTTGTGTGTTGTTGTTCCTCAGTACTTCCCCACCAACACAGTAAAGAATTACAGGTCAGCGAGACTGAGAAAAAGTAAGATTTATTGAAAGTACATTTTAGAAGAAGACGGCCCAGCTAAGGAAGGCTGCAGCCCTGTGGAATTTAGTAGGTGAAAAGATAAGATAATACACTACAAAAGGAGAGGAGAGTTTCCAGCCAGAAAAGCTGTAACGATGCAGAAGGTCTGTTTATATTTGAGCCAAGATGGGAGGTCCTAGATGATCTGTATGTGAGGTCACCTTGACTGACAACTGGCTGCTATATAACATGTTGCTAATGCGTATGTGCTTACCCAGAATTCACTCTGTTATAGTTAGATTCATGAACTTCTAGGCATAGTCATGATATTATAATAATGGTATAACAAGGCTGAAGTTATGGGCAGTAATCTGCACATGCATTTGTAGCTGGTTTAGCCAGCAGCTTTTGTGGCCTTTGTGCTCTAGGATTTGGGATAATTTATAACCCTAGAAGGGAGGTGTATCTGGGAGGTCCTTAAGGAAGGTCTTCAAGGAAAATTTCTATGATTAGAGAGCTGGGCTTCACTCCTGTCACTCATGCCTGACTAACTATCCAACACAAGTATATGGAATTTTAGATTAATGAGTGACCTACCCGTTGGGAATAGGGTCTGGAGGTCGAATCAATGCTGATGGCCAATGATTTAATCAATTATGACTATGTAATGAAGCCTCCACAGAAAATCCAAAAGGACAGGATTAGGAGAGCTTCCAGATTGGTGAACAGGTAGAGATTTGGGGAGAGTGTTGCACCTGGAGAGAGCAATGGAAGCTCAGGACCCCACCCCACATACCTTGCCCTCTGCATCTCTTCCATCTTAATGTTCAGCTGTATCCTTTATCATACAGATCCTTTAATAACGAACTGGTAAATAGTAATTAAACAGTTTTCCCAAGTTCTGTTAGCCTCTCTAGCAAATTAATCAAACCCAAGGAAGGGGTCATAAGAAACTCAAATTTATAGTCGATGGGTCAGAAGCACAGGTGACAGCCTAGACTTGCAATTGACATTTGAAAGGTGGCGGGGGGGGGCAGTCTTGTGGACTGAGCCCTTAATCTGTGTGATCTGACACTATCTCCAGGTAGGTAGTGTCAGAATTGAATTAAATTGTAGGACACCCAGCTGGTGTTGCAGAAAATTGCTTGCAGAAAATTGAGAAAAATAAATAAATAAAAAAGAAACACACATTTTATGACCAGAAGTGTCGGAAGGGTTCTGTGTGAGTGTGGTAGTAATGTGAAAGTAAAGGAGAAAGGCACACAGGAGGGAAAAACTGGAGGTATTCCTAATGTTCAGTTGGTGGCAGCAGTGAGTTTTTCTAACTCATAATTAAACACATCCATCACCTCACAGAGTTACCATTTTTTGTTTGTGATGAGAATATTTAAGATCTACTCTCAGCAAATTTCTATTATACAACCCAGAATTATTAGCTGTAATCACCATGCTTTACATTAGGTCCCCAGAATTTATTCATCTTATGAATGAAAGTTTATACCCTTTGACCAACATCTCTCCATTTCCCTTACCTCCCAGCCCCTGGAAACTACCATTCTACTCTCTGGTTCTATGATTTTGGCTTTCTTAGATCTACATATGATCATAGCATATTTGTTTTTCTGTGTCTGTCTTATTTTGCCAGCTACTCTTCTAAATGTTTTATATGTCTTAACTTATTTACTCCTCAGAACACTCTTCTATGCAAATTAACATTAATGCTGAAAATAAATTAATATTCATGAGGAAATGGCAGCTAGTGAGTAGAAGATAAGATGAAGATTTTGCTCAGTGTTCAGTGAGTTATGCTGTTGGTTAGTGCTGGACTTTGTTTATACCAAAGAACGAGAGAGTAGGAAGGTATTTAAAAAACATCTTCATCTCTACAGGTTAATGAACCGATGCCCAGAGGTGACAGGTAAATCACAAATGATCACATAAAAGTTTTGAAACACAGGCCTCAATTTTGGCACATTGTCATAACTTTTATATAACTTATAGTTTCTCTCATTTCATTGATACAAAGGTTGAGAAATAATGCAGCAATGGAATAAAAAAAAGAGCTTGCAACCAAACCTGCATGTCAAAATGTGGGCTATGACAAATGGAAACAGAGTTGATTGCTTAGTTCAGCCATTCTTAAGGTTGGTCCGTGGAAAGCAACATGGGAGTCTCTGATACTCCTTCAAGAGATCCATAAAGTCAGAATGAATTTATAGATAAATAACTAAATGATTTTGTTTTAAATTATAATACTATAAATATTTGTAGCTAAATGGACAAATGATTTTTCGTTTCCTCAATTAAAAATATTAAGGCTTAACTGAGACTAAAAATTTTGAGAACCACTGGCTTAGTGAAGGATTGCTTAGTTTGAGGAGAACTGGTTCAGTCTTTAAGGAGAAATAAACCTAGACTCTATGTGGCATTTACAAAAGAAAACATATACAAGCACAGATCACTGCTATGTGTTCTGTAAGCAGATTTGAGATGTCAAAGTAGAGTGAATATTCGTTTATGGGATGAAAATGTGAATGAGGCTTGAGAGTTAAGGTAGAAAAATAAGAAGAAAATGTGGCTTAAGTGGACAAATGATAAAGTAGTATGCCATAACTGAAGTGTATTAGTAATTCCACTTTCTGCAACTGAAGTTGCAATAAAACAAGCAAACAAAAAAATCAAAGAAATTATGTTTTGCTGTATTGAATAATGCAGTTTTAACTTCCCTTGTAGCAAACGTAAGAGAGTATTAGAAGACAAGACTCTGGTATCAAAATTATGAATCTGGCTGTGAAAATGTTTAAGATGTTTAACCATTTATAGGTAAATATTTATGACTTGAAGATTAGTTAGGTAGTGATTCATCTACATATGAAAAACCCCACCCAGCCCTCTCAATTTCTCAGTGATCTGATGGTATTTGAGGACTTCTACTATATATGATATTATTGTCAAAACTCTTTCCTTATCTTTCAATAAAAGACTCTCTTTATTCAGAGTAAATAAATGTCAATTTGATTTTGTACTGAGTATTAAATATTAATTAAGAGTAATGTAAAACAGTTAAAAATGGAAACGCAGAAACAAAACAGTACTAAAACATAGTACGTATTGGTAGTAGAAAGTTAAGTTTGTCCTATAGCCTTAGAATATTGATAAAATAGTTTCTTTAAAATTTTTAAATTTATTTTTGTCTCTAAAGGAAGAAGTTAGCCTAATTTAGAGCAATAATATCCAAAGTAAAGATTGCAAAAAGATCTATTAGAGTGAAGAAGGAAAATAATAAAACTCTCCTTATGTTAAGTTTTTATCTCACTCTTTTACAGTTCTGTATGAGCATTTATGCTTTATATACTTTATTATATTGTGTGTGTATAAATGTATATATAAATAAAATAATATATATTAAAGAGAACATTAAAATATTTTTAACTGATGAGATAAATAATTTTTAAAGTTTTCAGGGCACTTAGAAGAGTTATTAAATTCTTATTATTGTAGAATTTCATTTAGGGAATGGCTGGCTACAATTGGGTTCGCAATTCTAATTCCTCTGTCTATCGACCTTAACTCTGCTCCAGCATGTGAGAACATATCAGAACAGTAGTCTCAGGTAGAAACATTTGTTCTAATCCCTGTAGCAAATGTAAGAGAGTGTCGTTTCAAAGCCCAATAGTACTCAGCTTCCCTTATTTCTCTTAAAATGATTCTACAGAAATTAATTTCTATTATCTCATCCGTGTTACATCTCTGTTTCTACTCCATTATAGATTTATTTTTTTCCTAATACTTCCATCAGCATTGCTGCCTTTATGTATCATTTTCATTGTCTTGTGTTTTGATTGTTTATTTTTAACAGCTTTATTCAGGTGTAATCAATATACAAGAACTGCATATATTTAATGTGTACAATTTAATGGTTCAGGTGGGTTTGGATATATGCAAACACCCATGATAATGTCACCACCATCAATATAATAGAAATGTCTTCTGTTTTTAATTTCAAAGAAGTTCCGTATTTGTAGGAAGCATGCAAATTAGATAGAAAGGAGGGCAAAAATTAATAAATAATAAAATTAGATAGCACTGATTGAGAAAAGTACAGGTGTCCACTTGTGAATTAAAATAACTATTTCTAAATGATCTGGACATTTAACTAATATCTGGAATATAGTCTCAGTAAAGATCTAAGGCTACTCTCTTTTTTAATAGCACATGACACAACATTTAATTTCAAATTGATTAGGAGGAGCCTGCATCTACCCATGAAAATCTTGAGATACCACTAAATTACTTGCTAAAATCACAGATACAGACACTAAGTTTTCCTTTTGGTATGTATGGGACATTTCCTTCTTTGTCACGAATTATCCTAAATTCAGTTTAAAAATAAGAGAATGCCAATCAAGATATATTTATGAAGATAATAAGAGACAGGGTACAGTAACTTAAAGTATAGTTTTCCTGACAAAATTTGATGAGCATGTGGATTTGTTATATTTGATGGAGTGCTTCAATATCTTTAGTGACTTAAGATATTTTTCTTGTTTTAAGACAAGATTTTGAACACTATAGCCTGGTCTATCTCTGTTCATTCCTAAGAATTTTAGATTGTGAGCACCTGAGGGATGGAGAGCAGGGCTTGTTAGATTTTATTTCTCTAGCGCCTAGCACAGTGACTGCATAGTAATAACAGCAAAACACTTGATACATATTAGTTTAAGGAAGGAAGGAAGGAAGGAAGGAAGGAAGGAATGGATGAAGGAAGGGACAGAAAATACTATTACTATTGGGAAAAAATGGTTACATAGCCCCAAGGTATGGAGGACAACTATAGCTGGATTAAGGTAAATTCTCAGGTTAGTACTAATAGGTGTATTCTGGCAGGAATACTGATGCATTGGCTTGTTAGTGGTTCTTAAACCTGTCTAGACTTTTGGGCTACCCAAGTTGCCTATACTGACAGCTGAGCCCTACCCCAGAGCATTTATATCAAAAATCTGGGATTGGGGACCAGGCGTTGGTAGTTTCAGAGGTCCCCAAGTGACTCTACTATACAGCCAGGTTTAGAACCCAGACTTATGAAACTTTCCAGAAATATTTTGCTGCATTTCAATCTCTTACTTTCTCATGGTGTTAGTATCCGACATAATTACCCCCTTAGCAATCAGTAGTATTGGTGTTATTTTACTCTGCTTTCTGTGATATGCCATTTCAGAAGGTCTTGTTCATCTACATGTTCTTGTTTCAAATGCTGTCTGATTTTTCCTAATCATCTGTTTCAGAACAAGAATTTTCTGTGCTCCATCCTGTGGCAGAGTCACATGCTAGCACTACAAAGCAGTGAGCTGAAGGGTAATAAATATGCACGAAGAAAAAAAACTAAGCCAGTTTCATCAGGACTCCAATATCTTAACTAAATCCTCTTTTTGCTTCTGATGCCTAGGAAGAGGCATCCTGTCAAGTCCATCTGAGAATCATATTCGAGCCTGCATTTTGAGAATCGGAAGATCTAAAGCATGGATTTCTTCCTCACACATTATAATTTGTCTTTTATCATACAAAGATTACTTTGATTTCACTTTGCTAAATGGAGGCCTGCAGAAAAATTGAAACCTCTGCATTTTGGAAGCCTGCACATGGTAATTCTGAGAATGTAAGTGATATGTTTAATGTAAAGCTCTTACTCCGAGGTATTGGTGGGTTGCCAGATTACAATTATCTTCAATTGTAAATAAAAGTATCCATGGACTAAATTTGATATGTAAGAAAAATAATTCTAATCCTCACAAATTCAAACCTCAATTCCAAAGTGAATTTTTGACCAATAAATACTACACGATATAATTTTATATCTTTATGTAGAAATGTCTTTTTGTTTTGCAGAGTTGCTTTTTTCCTTGTATTATTTGTTTAAAGTTATGATTGAATAATTATAATTCTGTAAAGACATTTGCTGGATGTAATGATTTTTATCAGTGTTCCTTACAGATAGGTTTTCAACCCCATCAGAACTAATGCCACAACTTTAAAACACATATTTTATTGCCCTAATGCAACATTCTTGGGTAATACAATCTCATTTCAACATAAGTATCTTTGTGTGTTAATATCCTAAGTGTAGTATAAAAAGGAATAAATTCATTATAACAATATTATGTTTCTTCTCTCAGTGCAACCAGATTGGAAGGCCTAATGGCTGTAGCCAGATGCTTAGTCTTGGACTGAGAATCACTATGCAGACAAATGTTGCCTGAAACAGTTGTGCTGTTTGGGTGAATTAATTATGATTGCTATATTCTTGGATGACATAATTCTTTGAAAATGGTAAACCACTCTGCACAATACTCCTTTGATAAAGGTTATATTAGGTTCTAAGCTCAGATAGTCAGATACTGGATTTTTACCTTCATGAGTATCCAGAGAGATCATTGAAATTTGTATAGAGAATGTGGGAAGCATTTGTTGTGTAGGGCTGCCTAGTGGACATCAGTGATTCCTCACACTGAATGCCATCTGTGCCTTCTGATCACTCGAGCAACAAAATGTCATTCAGTATTTCCTAAACACCTCCTCAAGGTGATACTAATGCTACTGGAAATCATTAATAATAGTTTTTTCTCTTTGTTTCAAATTAACAAACTATGGTCAACTCAAGACATATTAGGTTTAAAATTTGAACAAGAAGGTATCTGAAATTGGCTGTGGTCCACTATAAATATAGCAGTTCTTCAACGAGCAAGTTCCTCTTGCTCTCATGTTGTCTTTACTTATGTTCCTATCTCACCTTCCTGAATTCAGTGACATTTGTAACCTATGTTCCTTTTTGCCCATTATGCTTCCACTTCACTCATGAGTCTCATTCCTTTCTTGGCCTATGTTTAAGTCCAGGGTCTCCTTTTTTTTTTTTCCCTTGCTGTGTAGCTTGGGCATATTACTTAACCTCTTGATTCTCAGTTTCCTCAAATACAGAGATAATAGCAATACTTATCTAATAGGATTGTTATGAAGATGAGCATGACAAAAAGGCTCCTAAGAGTACAACTCAAAAGAATAGTGAAAACAAACTTTCATTTGCCCAGTCTAGGCAGAGGAAGCTGACCTTTGAGAGATGGGTACCCAGTACATACATATGCATGAAAAAGTAAATAAAAGATTATCTGAACAGAAAATTATCAGAACACAAAAAGGCATTTACTTACTCTGAATAGTTAATGGCATGCATCAGTTTGAGATAATCTACAAAAGTAATAGACTTGCAAGTGGGACTTTAATGGCTCATATTCCTTGGCCAAAACAATGCCTTCCCTGGATAGAGCTTGGATAATCATTGCCAAAGTTTGTCTCTTCTTGCTTTACATAACCATCGTTGACCTACTCTACTTCTAATTAACATGTATTTTCTTTGTAATGTGTCTTTGAATAATATTCAGAGGACCATTATTATTTGTCTACAGGTATCATTGTCCAGGTACTTATAGTCATTAACAGGGATTTAACATTCTAATACCAAACTTCATTCCTTTATTCTTTCAACTAAACTCTACTAATCTTCTAACAATAACTTATTTCTTCCTATGATGCTGTTGCTATTGGTCTGGGTACCAGACTTCAAAAACCACTATACTGTGGCCTGGGGGTAGGATGGTAAATGATGAGAGTCTCGTTATTCAATAATCTTTCAGGTGAAATCATAGTACCTGTGATTATAATAATGTATTATAAGAGACTCAGTATGGACATTTCAGATTGAAATGGAAGCACATAGCAAAGTATCTAAGGCAGTTGAACAAGAGTTAGCAAAAACTTCTCTGAAGAGTTGGCATTGTGTAGAGATCTGAACATTGAGCAAGTTGGTCAAGTAAAAGAAAAGATTGGTGAGGTGGGCACTACAGAGACCTAAGTAGAGGGCCTGAAATTGGGGAAGGGTAAAAAGCTTAAGAATGACATAACCTCACACATAATATAATGCATATAGTAAAGGCACACCTTTGAGAAGGACTGATTGATGTAGGACATGAAATCAAATCCAGCAGAAATTAAGTCTGAGCACGTGGAAAACTAAAACTAGAGTTTGAGGACAAAATAAAAGGATACTTGCCAAGAGTTTAAAAGGAAGAAAGGCAACCACATAACAAACCCATAAGTGAGTTTGAATTAATTTATGTGGATGATATTTGCTAAGGCATATATAGGTATTCGCTTGACACATTTAGGTCTTCACCACTCAAAAATTACATTTTTAAGCTTTGAACATCTGATAACTTAATTGAGAATGTTTGCCTCAAGGAATCTCTTGGCAGGGAGGGGAATACTACAACCAGTATAAAAATCCAAACATTATGCCAATTTTTGACATTTTTTTACTTGACCTCCTAAATACCTGACACATGTAAGATTACCCCTTGTTGCAAACATAAGGAACTTTGGGTTTCTTAGATTAAACAGGAGGCTAGTGAGAGGAAAAACGTGGTGTCACATGTTATGGATGAAAATGTATGCCAAACCAAGGTAACAAAAATAAACCATCCTCTACAATATATTGCCACCCCTGGGTATTAAACAGGGGCTATATTTGTACTGAAATATGAGTCAAAACTGTAATGGACCACAATAATTTGCTGAACTCTGAATTTTTTTTGAACTTTAGACCAAACCTTCAAATTAAAAAAAACAAAGCCAATCATTTAGTTGACCCTATTTAAACTAGATTTGAACCTATAATTTCTCTATACTTATTTAAATGTACCAACAAAATATTTTCCAAACTAAATCTAAAAAGAGCTGACCTATATTGTGCTTGAGTCCCTAATTGTTAAATAGATTTTTTTTGGTTGTTTTTATGATGTGAATCTGTCATAGATGTAAATTCACTCAGGTAGCAAATATTGAATTTTTAGGATCTTTGTTGGAAAATTACCTCTGGCCTCTTGAATGGCCAACTGCAAGGTACTGTCTCCAAAATGTTCCATGCCAAGGAAGGTTCATAGTTCATGGTTATAAATAGATCCTCTTTTATCAGCTGATAGGCTTTGAATAAATGACCACACAGAGACAGGCAATCAGACATAACTCAGTTTCTTTTTATAGGGACTTCTTTTCTTTTCATACATAGCTAGTATTAGTTTTTATTCTTCCATACTTTCTCATCCTTTCTAGTCCTTTATTTTCTGAGGCAATTTCTTACCTTTCTCAAGGGTTCAGCTTTTTATCATACCCCAGGATTAGCCTAGAGTGATGGCAATAGGATAACATCTGGTAATGGTACAGGGAAATGGAAGAGGTAAGAGAAATGGGTTGTTCTATTTTGCTAGTATAGAGACTGTGAAGAGACTCGTTTCCCACTCTTATTTCTTACCCCAGATACTCTTCTTAACATGTTTTCTGTGCCCTTATTTTTATTTTTTTATAATTAAATGCCAGAAAGTAATCCAGGCATTTCTCTAATGTAGGTGAATTGTATTTCAGTATTTTCATTCTAAAGAGCACACCAATAACATCCAAGTTTTTACACTGTCCTCTTCAAATTTAAGTTTTGGAGGAAGGAAGGGAGAGAAGGAGAGAGGTAAGGAGGGAGGGAGGAAAGAAGGAAGGGAATGGAAGATGGAAATTGAGGACGGAAGAAAAGCGTGGGTTGAAAACCTAGGAATTTGGCTTTATCGTATTTTTCCAGTAGCTAAAAGTGTAAACATTCAGAAAGACTCCCAAGTGCTATATGATTTCTTTAAAGATAAGAAGCGTAGAAATTTGGTAAGATAATATTTTATTTATAGTGGTCCAAGGATAAGAAAATTTTGGGTAATCTGCAACTACTGGTGGCTAGGGGGAATGGAAAAGCAGATCATTTACTGGAAATGGTTGACAAAATAAAAGAAACCAGATATTTAGAAGAAAGGGGAAGTAGGTTTAAGTAAGTTAGGAATGACTTCTATGCTAATGCTTTTCAAACTTTAACATGTATAGAATTCACTTGAAAATCTTCTTAAAATGTGGATTCAGATTCAGTAAATTTGGGTGGAGACTGAGCTTCTAACAAGCACCTAGATGATATTAATACTATTGGTATACAGATCTCCCTTTGACTAGCAAGGTTCTAAACTTTCTTATCTTTAATCACTTATAAACTCCTACCTATTGTGGCTGAGATAGATATATGCCTGGGTTTCCAAGCTGGAATTCCAAGAACATTTTCCCAAAATGTAATATTTCATTTAAGAAATTTGGTATTGTACTTCTGGTAAAATATAATGTTAAATAAGCAAGATTATGAAACACATTGGAAAAGTCCATTTCTGATCAAGTCACCATATTGTTTTTTGAATCATAGGCTAGAAAAATTAGTGCAAAATTTTGAGGCTGTTAAATCTCATCCCATCATATAATTTTAATTTTTTCAATCAGTTTATTTCGTGAGCCCATTATCTGTATGGACATTTATTATGCTAATGATGGTAGGATAAGGGGGAGCCAGGTTGGGATTGATGCAATTTATGGGTGTTATGTAGGTTGAAAAATTTTTTCAAAAAGTTCAAATTTAACATTTTTTTCCCATTTTAAATATGTCAATACAAAATTCACAGATATTTGACCCAGAATTTTTACAATATATTATTTTTTTTAAAGAAAAGATTATGAGAAGGAATTAGTCTTGGTAGTTTTCAGTAGTGTAACTGATGACCATGTGTTTAATACCACTGTTGTCATCTATTTCCAGAAACATCCAATGATCAAGAGAAAAAAACACATCCACAAAATAACAGAAGCATTATTTCAAGAACCTGCTATTTCTTCTTAACTGACTACTATAAAAATAACTTTGAGTTGCCTGATACATTTATGTTAAAATGTGTCAAAATATTAGTAAGAAGTTTAAGTCAGGGATAGACTACTGAGTTAAAAAAACAAGAGGTGAAAATATGCCAACTACTACCCTTTTTCCAAATGTACCAACTATTGCCCTTTTCATGTTGTCAGCTGATGTGTTTATTTCTTGATTTCTTTGATTTCTTTTTTATTTGAAAAAGATGAACATTTCTATAAGTAGTAGAATAGTCTTCTCTTCTATTTTCCAGGGCCAATCATTTCATTTTGACTTATTTTTAAAGCCCCAACAAGAAATGGATTTATGTTTTAAAACAAGGTACCATTATTATTAAATTGCTTTTATTTCTCACATGTTAGCTTAATGAAACAAACAAAAAATGTAGAGGAGTAATTTTAATAGGCAAGTGCTTTGGGACCACAGCTATTATTTGCCACTTCACTATTGACTAGCTTTGAAATAACCCTCATAATAAAGCACTGAGTTTTTTTTTTATGATAATTTCAGTCTTAATATGTAAACGTAAATTATTAAATTGTACCCTTGTTTTATGCTATAATTTTCATAGAACAGGTATAAAAGGAAGAAGATTGTGAGAGGAATTCTACTGGCCAAATGAAATGAAAAACTATTGGAGGAAAAAAGTGTTCATTCTACAGTGTTACAGCATGAATTGCCCCCCTATAGGTAAAGTGACCATAATTCCTATTTGCCAGGCCGTGTTGGTGTATGTCCATTATCATGACATTCTTTTTACTTTAAAAGTTGTCTTGGATTTTTCACCTTTTCAAAGCTGACTTGAATTGGAAACACCTCTATAATGTACGTTCAGCTTTTGTCATTTTCTCCTTTCCAGTGTGTGAGATGCATGTAAAGAGAGATGTAAAGCGGGGGTCCCCAACCTCCAGGCTGCAGACCACACCACACAGCAGGAGGTGAGCAGCAGGCCAGCGAGTAAAGCTTCACCTGTATTTGCAGCCACTCCCCAGCGCTAGCATCACCGCCTCAGCTCCACCCCAGATCCTCAGGCATTAGGTTCTCATAGGAGAGGTGGTCGCTGGTGCCAAAAAGATTGGGAACTGCTGAGAAAAGATCTCATGTAAACATATAGTTAAATCTAAAACACAACCATTCACCATTTCTAAGACTTCTCTTTTGCTGATCTTTTCAAGAAAAGTGTAATTAACACTTACTGCCCTTTCAAGAACAGAATGCAGAGCCCTCACTGATCAAAGTACACTGAAACAAGAGTTTTTATTGGAATGAATGCCTCCATCAGGTCTCAAGAGCAGGTAGAAATCATTTGAAGCTGTTACCCAGTGGTGTACCCACTTGTGTTATGACTAAGTTGTAGACTAAGGACGGTCTAACTTTACAAAGCCACCAGGAGATTGGGGCAGTGGTAAACAAAGGAATTATAAGTTAGATAGATATGAAATGTGCGTAGGATATAAAGGCTGAGAAGTTCTGATATGAAGTATATAGATAATTGTATGAATTCTCTTGTTACAGTGGTGTTATTATATATTACAAAGTCTACAACTGTTTATTTACTTTGATAATGTGTTTTTATTTTCAATAAATTCATTTAGCAACAGTGAGCTAATGAAGAAAGTTCAGACTTAATGAAAAACTAAGTGCTAAATTTCTGTTTCTTAGGAAAATTGGATGAACTTGTAATTTGTACCATATGCATGTTGAAATTGATCATCAACCATTGGTTGTTATAATGTTATATACTCATTTGTGTGTGTATATTTAGTTCTGAGCAGTTTTGTCTCATGTAGAGGTTCATGTATCCAATACCACAGTCAAGATACAACACAGTTCCATTGCCCTGAGGGTTCCTTGTGTTGCCCTTTTACTTTTATAACCAAGCTCACCACCCTGCCCCATCCCTAGTCCCTCACAACCAGTAATCTCTTCTCCACTGTTTTATTGCTGAGTATAATCTATAGTGTGGATTTACCACAGTTTGCTTAACCACTCACCTATTGATTATCGTGTGAGTATAAATTTTCATTTTTCTGGGATAAATGTCCAAATGTGCAATTGCTGAGTGATATGGTAGCTACATGCTTAGTCTTTCATTGTTTTTAAGAAACCGCTAGGCTGTTTTCCAGAATAAGCTTGCAAGGATTTTGATAGGAATTGCATTAAACCTATACATCAATTTGGGGAGAATGAACATCTTTACTATGTGAGCTTTCAATTCATGGGCATGATATATCTCCATTTATTTAGATTTCCTTTGATTTTTTTCGCATCAACATTTTCTAATTTTCAGCATTTAGATCCTGTGCATGTTTTGTTAACTTCATAACCAAAATTTTATTTCTTTGGAATAATTGTAAATGGTGTTATATTTTTTATTTTGGTTTATACAAACTCATTGTTAGTATAGAAAAATGCAATTGATTTCTGTGTGTTGATCTAGTATCCTGTTGACCTTGCTGAACATGCTTATTAGTTCTAGCAGTTATTTTGTAGATTCCTTGGGATGTTCTTTATATGAAATCATGTTACTTGCAAATAGGAATAAATTTATTTCTTCCTTTCCAATATGTCAGCCTGTTTTATCTTTTGCTTGCCTTATCAAAGTGGCTAGAATTTCCAGTATTATGTTTGATAACAGTGATGAAGGAAGACATCCTTGATTATTCCTGGTCTTGGGAGTGGAAAATGTTCAGTCTTTCACCTTTAGGTATAAAGTAAGCTATAAGTTTCCTTTAAATGTTCTTTCTTAAATTGACAAATTTCTCTCTATTTCTAACTTCCTGAGAATTTTAAAATTAAAATTCTTTCTTTCTTTCTTTTTCTTTCTTTCTTTCTTTCTTTCTTTCTTTCTTTCTTTCTTTCTTTCTTTCTTTTCTTCTTTCTTTCTTTTTCTCTTTCTTTTCTTTCTTTCTTTCTCTCTCTCTCTCTCTCTCTCTCTCTCTCTCTCTCTCTCTCTCTCTTTCTTTTTCTTTCTTTCTTTTCCTCTTTTATTTTTAATATCAAATGCTTTTTCTGCATCAATTGATAAGATCATGTAATTATATTTTTTCATCTGTTGAAGTTCAAATGATGAGCCAGCCTTGCGTATCTGAAGTAAGCTCCACTGGGCCACAGTGTGTAATTTTTTAATACATTTTTGGATTCAGCTTAGTGATATTTTGTTGAGGTTTTGGCATCTAAAGTCATGGGAGATGTAAGTCTGTAGTTTTCTTTTTAGTGTTTTCTTTTTCAGGTTTTGATATCAAGGTAATTCTGTTCTGCATTAGGAAGTTTCCCTACTTTTCTATTATCTGGAAAAATAATATAAAGTTAATGTCAATCTTTAAATATTTGGAAAATTTTTCAGTGACGCCATCTGGACCTGGAAATTTCTTTTTTCAGGAGACTGTAAATTACAAATTCAAATTCTTTAGTGGTTATGAGATTTGCTGTCTAGTTCTATTATTTGCTGAGAAGGGAGTATTGAATTCTTAACTCTAAATGTGGATTTATTTATTTCTTCTTTTATATCTCTCATTTTTGCTTCATGTATTTTTAGATTCTCTGGCACATACACATTTAGAACTGTTATGTTTTGCTTTCTAAAGGGTTACTTTTTTTATTTCATCTTGATTTATTATAGTGTTTTTGAGTGTATTTTTCTTAGCTGTTGTTCCATTTATTGCAATATCCATGTAACTTACAATAGTCTATTGGTATCAACATTTTACCATTTTGTATGAAGGGTGCAAACCTCACTTCCATTTGGATCTCTACCTTCATTACATTTAAATATTATTTTCAGTATCAGATGTTGTTATAACTTTATTTCAGTCATCAAGTATGATTTGTAAATGCCATGAGGTGAAGGATAATTCATTAGATGGACTCATATTTTTTTTCTCTTTTCATTTTTTTTCATTCTGCTAGATTCTCCAAGTTTCCTTATTTTATTTCCTTTCTGTTAAATAATTCCTTTAGATATTCTTTAATAATATATCTGATAGCAACACATTCTTTTAGTTTTCCTTAGTCTGAGAATGTCTTTCATTCCCCTTCATTCCTTAAAAGAGTTTCACCTACTCTAGAATTCAGGATTGACAGCTATTTTCTTGAAAGATAACATACTGTTAGAGGAGGTCCTGGAGAAGATATGACCACTGGTTGACCCAAGAGCTAGACCCAGGCAATAAGAAGCTCCTCACCCCCTCCCCTGTACTTGGAATGTGCACTCCACTTGCCTTCCCTGCACTAGAAGCTGTCCCAAAGACACCATCTATTGAGACCATCTATACAGAATACATCACTGAACCCCATTAAGGGCCTCTATATAAACTTTAAGATTCCACTGAGTGGGTGAAATCTACTCATCTTTTGGTCACCCAAGACAAGCCTCATAAGTAAGCTTCCTTGTTTATTAAACCTGCCATCTACCAGTCTGGAGTGGCCTGACTTCCTTCAGTCTTTTCTTGTCTTCCATATATGAGGGCCAATTTGGAAAGTAACAATTGACAAGTCAGCCAGGAGACCAAAGACATGGGCCTTGACAAGAGGCATCTGCAGGGAGATCCTGAGTTGACCATTGACTTCTATGTGGAATGGAGTGGCCCTTATGTTAGGTGCTTGTGGATTGCCACATAAGTATGGGGACACTCTGAAAATGCCAGCTGGTCTAATGCACTTGTATGAAGGACTACACATAGCTCACTATGGCAAAGAAGGGAAAAGAATGGCTGCACAGTAGGCTGGCCTCTACTGTGGGCAGCTCAGCTGGCCACTGATGCCAGACTAGAGGCTGAAGCTCAATTTAGAAAGTCGGAAGAAGAGCTGAGGTTAGAGAAAGACATGTGATTGTCCACTACTCTGCTAGCTTTGAACGTAGCAGACAATGTGGGAGAGCAGGATGGTAAATTGGATACCTTACTGTGCAGTTTTGCAAAGCTAGGAGGGCACAAGTTGCCTCAGATTAAGGTTCAAGTATTTGAGACAAAACCTGAAGGGGATGCTAAGAGGTGGAGTCCCTTGGAAAGTGAGGAGAGTGAAGAAGAGGATGTGGTGATTGAAAAATGAAACAGACAAAACATCCTGTGCTATCCGAACCCTAATTAATACAAAAGATAGCAAAAACAAATAACAACCACAGTCAGGGATTACACCCCAAGTAGGTGATGTTCATGATGAGAGAATATTATCCCACTGAGCTTATTGATATAGATGCCAAATTCTGGCAAAAGGCCAGAGAAAGTATCCAGGCATCATTAGTGTGGATGCAGGATGGGATGGCGGTGGCAGTGATGACATTTCTTTGTCTAGGCAGGAGACAGAGAAAATGAGCAGCACCACCATACATCCTGTCCACTGGAAGTGCCTGCTTGGTGCTCAAGACACTCACTCCCTTATACATTGGATTATTCTAGCCTGCAAGGAGGCTGGCCCATTGAGGGGACTCTCCCTGGGCATGTGGGATCCTAGAAATCTATAGAGGCTGTACAACAAATTCTTAGGGAATTGGGAATGAGACGGGCCATCTACATCCCTGTTTTTGAAGGCCCTGATCAGACCACATCACTGCAGGAATAAAAGCTTCTCCAACCTGTCCCCAGCACCTGGTATGGGATGCTGATATCCATTCTGAGCCCAGTCATGGGAGAAGACATTTACGATGTTGGACAATCCATTGCTGATCGGGGGGAGACTGAAGAATCCCAGGAAAAGGTATGGGCTGTGGGAAGGACTGGAGACATAAAAGGAGCAAGGGAAATTCCCACTGATACAGATGAATCTAGTCAGGGCAATATGTCTACATGGACTACAATCGCTATTGGCCCAATACTGATACCATCTGGATGGAAATAGTAACGAACCATAGCAGCCAGCAGGGTGAACTTAGAGCTGTTTGGCTGGTGATAATTCATGAGCCCTTGCCCTTAGTCTTTTGCACTGACAGTTGGGTTGTTCTAAAGGGACTAACTGTAGATCTTGGAATTCGAGGGGTGGAATGGGAATTCGAGGGGTGGATGATCATGAATAAGCCATTGTACACTTCTGGCTACCTGATATTATTAGAGTTCTTACTTTCACCAATAAAATGGGCATAAAATGACATCTTATCCTGGCATTGATTTCCATTTCCCTGGCCACTAATGGGGCTGAACATCATTTCACATATTTTCCTCCTATATACATTTCAACTTCTATGAAAGGCTTGTCTATGTATTTTTATCTTCTATTGGGTTATTTTTCCTTTTCTTCAAATAAGAGAAATTTGAATTGAAAAGTCAAAGGCACTTCAAAGAAAGAGGACAGCTACTAAGCTCAAATAAAGAGACCTCAATTTCAAAGAACAAATAGCCTCCTCAGCTTTAGTAGCTGATGGCCAATTGGTGTTAAGCTGAACTGTGGTGTAAGGAATAATTCCAAACTAGTTTTGAGTGATTTTTTAAAAAATAATTTCTCATTACTTGTTGGTTTCTATCTGGGTCCAAATCTGAGACCTCTGCTGGGTGTTAAGAAAAGAAGACAAAAATGACTGGAAGTGTTGTGCTAGTGAGGTGGAGAGGAAGGGCCAGGGCGGGGCAAAATGTTCCCCATCGATCTCTATTTCTGGATTCCTCACTCCTTTAATTATCCAGTGTCCACATGGATCCATATACTTTCCTGAGAGTTGTACAATAATATCCCAACCAGGCCTCCATCAATGGGCATTGGCTCAAACATCAATAATTCTCTTGTCCCTTTCCTTTGCTATTCATCCCTAGACCCGTAACCATCAGAACCCCCTCCTACTCTAGTGGTAAATAATAAAAATTCACATTTTTTGAAGACTACCTCTTTACCAAAGACCATTCTAAAAGTTTAGGTGAATTTGTATATTTTATCCTTAAAACAACTCTTTGAGGTCCCCATTTGCTGTTATCATCACATATCAGGGTCTCTTGAAGAAAGAGGAAAATTAGACTCTGAGATGTCAAGTAACTAGCTCAAAGTTGCACAACAAATAAGTAGAGGACTTGGGATTCAACAAATACAAACAATCTTAATTATACTTTAAAAGGAAAACTAAGGTTCATCTCATGGCTAACCTAACCACTACACTAAACCAGGTTGCTCTGACAAAGAAATTTGCACTTCAAGTTACTTTTTAATATAAAAGCAATTTCGAAGGATAAATATCATCACAGATATTACAGGCCAGGGAGTGGCTTCCTGAGGCTTCGCAGTTTCAGAGTAACTATTTTCTAATAATCAAGACTCCTAGGTGACTGAATGCCTTAAAGAAGTTCCTGGATAAACTAAATGATCTAATATACACACACACACACATAGACACATATATGTCTATACACATATAGACATATGTGTCTATATATGTGTATATATGTGTATGTGTATGTATATATATTATGTATATATGTATACACATATACATATATGTGTATATACATATGTGTATATATATAATATATAAAAGGCCACTCAACACAGTCACTGGAAAAACACACAATAAATAGTAGATATCATTATTATAATTATTCCAAGAAGTATCTCTATGCATGGAGACTCTCTAATACCAAGTGTGTGAGGATAAGACAGAAATTGAGAGAACAACTTTCCACTGTTGCCTAAGGCACATCTTCCAAGTTTCCTTTTCCTATACAAGCATGCGTGTACAATGTCTGAATCCTCCATGAAGACTCTGCCCTCCTCCCACAGAGGTGTGAATTTACCCTCTGGCCTCCACCCCAGAACACAGCATAAGCCAAATATCACTTAGAGAGATACACATAGGGAGAGTGTGTTTTACTGTAGAAGAAAGTCCACTGTTAAATTTCACTTATAGGCAGACTTAATTCAGAAGAAAAACCTTATGCATCTCATGGGAAAGCCCTTTTATATTATAAGACTTATCATTTCAAAATAGACTGAACTATTATTTATTTCACTAAAACACATATGTACTATGAGATGTTGTCATACTGAAGGCCCCAAATAAAAGGAACCCACTACTGTGTATGACTTTAAAGGACTTATGTATGTCAGTCTAAGTTGTCCATTTGTGGCTATCACAAATGATAACTTTTTTTTTCTTTCTTTTCTTTTTTTTTTTTTTTACTTCGTGCCTTCTTATTTCCTTTCTTGCTTTATGATTATTGGAGAGCCTCAGTGCTGAAATCAGGGGCTCTGGCAAATTAGTACTGGTGGGAAGTAAATATCGACTTTTTTGCTACATATCATTTTTCTTTATTGCGTATAATTTTATCATTATTAGAAACTTAGACTTGTCAAGTATATGAGCAAAAAGTGAGAAAGATCTCATCTTTTTTTTTTTTTTTTTTACTGTTTATCTGTTACCTCTGTGAAGCACACCTATTTCCCAGTCAGAGTTAGTTATTAGTTAAAGTGCTTGGAGAGAATTAGAAATCTAAACTGTACAGGGAGCAAAGTCTGCATCCTAAGATTCAGAAATATTTCTACCTAAACATAATTATATTCACTTTTAAAATTGAGATATAATCCACATACTATAAAATTCAATATCCGAAATTATACAATTTAGTGGTTTCTCATATATCCTTAAAATTGTACAATCATTACCAGTACCTAAATTCAGAATATTTTTATCACCCCAAGCTAGCAGTCACTTCCTATTCAATCCCCCTCCTGCCCTATGAGTCCTGGTCTACATTCTGTCTCTACAGATCTGCTTATTCTACACATTTCATATAAATGGAATAATACACTGTGTGGTCTTTTATAACTGGCTTCTTTCACTTAGTGTAATATTTTCAAGGTCCATTTATGTTGTATCATGTATCGTAATTTCATTCTTTTTATGGCTGAATAATATTTCATTTTGAGACTATTTCACATTTTGTTTATCAGTTCATCAGTTACTGGACATTTGGGTTGTTTCTAATTATTGGTTATTATGAATAATCCTGTTACGAACATTTGTATACATAATTTCCTGTGAATATTTGTTTTTGGTTTTCTTTCCTATATACCTGGTAACTCTATGTTTACCTATATGAGGAAATATCAACTGTTTTCCACAGTGGATGTATCCCTTTACATCCCCACCAGAAATGTTTGAGGGATCTAATTTCTGTACATCCTCATGGATGTGTTATTTTATATTTTATTAAATTGTTATTATAGCTGTCTTAGTGTGTATGAAGTGTAACCTTAATAATGATTGATGATATTGGTCATCTTTTCATTTGCTTATTGACGATTTCTACATTTATTTGGTAAAATATCTGTTCAGGTAATTTGCCCATTTTTTAAAATTGGATTTTCTTTTTATTATTGAGTTCTTATTGAGTAAGAGTTCTTCATATATTTGGGATAGTAGATCCTGATCAGATACAAATCTGAAATGAGTCTCTTGTAGGCAGCATATAGTTGGGTCTTGTTTTTTTTCTTAATCCATTTTGCCATTCTACGTCTTTTGATTGGAACATTCAATCCATTTACATTTAGAGTAATTATTGATAGGTAATGCCATCTTATTAAATGCTTTCTGTTTGCTTTATAGTTTCCTTGTTCTTTTCTTCCTCTCTTGCTGTGTTCCTTTATGAATTAGTGATTTTCTGTAGTGCATGCTGTGATTTCCTTCTCTTATTCTTATGTGAGAGAAGGGAATTTTTGCTTTTGGTTCCCATGAGGCTTATGCAAAACATCTTATAGATATAACAGCCTATTTTACACTGATAACAATTTAACTTCATGTGCAAAACTCTACCATTTTACTCTCCCCTTGTTTATGTTTGTGTTGTCACAATTGCATCTTTTTATATTGTGTATCCATTAAGAAATTACTGTAGCTATAAGTAATTTTAATTCTTTTGTCCTTTAACCTTCATAGAGCACAATATTACAGTATTAGAGTACTTTGAATTTGACTACATTCTATATGCATGTGTTGTATATCTTCCTAGGTTTTCATGTTACTATTTAGAGTCCTTTATGTCAGCTAGAAGAACTTTCAGCATTTCTTATAAGGCAGGTCTAGTAGTGATGAACTCCTGCAGCTTTGATTTTAGACAATTTTATTATAATGTGCCTTGGAGAAGATGGATTTTGCATGAAAATTTTAGATGACCTATCAGCTTCATGAACTTGGATATCCAAATCTTTCCTCATGTTTGGGAAATTCAGAGCTATTATTTCTTTAAATTACTTTCTTACCCCCTTCTCCCTTTCTTCTCCTGGGACTCCCATGATACATGTGTTGTTTTCCTTAATAGTGTCTCATAATTCCCATAGACTTTCTTTACTCTATTTTCTTTCTGCTCCTCTGATTGGATAATTCCAATAGTTCTTTATAAGTAATAGCTTAATAGCTCACTGATTCCTTCTTCTGTGTGGTCAAATCTGAAATTGAAGTTCTGTATTGAATTCTTTGTTTTGGTCATTGTATTCTTCAGCTTCAAATATCTGTTTGGTTCTTTTTAATGTTTTCTATCTCTTTGTTGAACTTTTCCCTTTGTTATTTTATTGTTTTCCTGATGTGGTTAAATTGTCTATCTTATTTTTGTTCTCTTTTAACTCTTTGTACTTCTTAAAATAATTATTTTGAATTCCTTGTCTGGCAATTTCTGATCTCCATTTATTTGGAGTCAGTTACTGGAAGTTTCCTGTATTCATTTGGTGGAATCATGTTTCCCTGATTCTTCATGTTCTCTGTAACCTTGTGTGGATGTCTGCACACTTGAAGAGGCAGTTACCTCTTTCAGACTTGATGGACTGACTTAGGTAAAGAAAGACATTCACCTGTGAGTGGAAGCATGCTGGAGCATATTGTGACCCCGGTTTTAGTGATACAGGGCACAAAGCGCAGGGACATGTGGCAGCACCAGGTTGGGGAGAAGTGAGACAGGCGAATATCTATTCAGTTCAGGCCACTGAGATCCACAGCTACAACTGTGTGGTTTATGGCAAGCATTTCAAGTTGCCTACAGTGGCTGCAAGGGTTTTTGTGTTCCTCAGCAGCAACCCCAGGTCCAGTGGCTAGGAACCAGAGTAGGCAGCAGTGGTGACTGAAGCTGGTGATATCTACACACTGTGGTGGCCATGGCTGTCAGTGTGCTCTCCTGTGGCTGCACAGTCTGCCCTTGGGTATTCACACTGATGGTGGGTGTCAGGCTGGTGGCATGCAACTGATAGGACTAGCCCTAGTGTGTGCATGGCATTGGAGGGTCAGTTGTGGGGGGTGTAGGCTGACATCTAGCACTAGCACAACTGCAGAGGCCTAGGCTGGCTGCTAGGGCTGTTCCTGGAGTAGGGCAGAAGGGACAAAGGAGTAGGGAGAGACTCAGGTGGTTGACATCCTTAAACACAAATACCTGTGGGGTGAAAGCTGGAGAAATCTGTAGGGGGTCCTTGATGGTTGTGCTGGCTATTAGTTTCTTCAGTAGTGAAATCTGCTTGATTTGTCTGAAGCGCAGGTAACCAAGAACCACGATTGCTAATAATTGTTGAGGATAATTGATAATTATAGTTTTGATTTGTATTTTCTTCATAATTAGTGAAAGTGACCATCTTTTCATGCACATTTTAGCCTTTCTATCCCTTCTTTGGAAAATTGTCTCCACTGGGGTTTTGCAGCCTCCTACCTAGATCCCAAAGCTCTCACATGGTACTTTTGTCTGTGAATGACTGCTAAATTATTGTTGTTATGGGGAGGGACACAAGTGGGAAATGTCCTATTTAGCCATCTTGGTGATTTGTGCCTTTTAGCAAAAAAAAAAATTAGACTTATTTTTCACATTTAATAATTTGTTTTGAATTCTACTTTGATAGTGTCACTACTCCCACTTTCTTATTTTCCATGTTCTTGGAATATTTTTTTTTTTACTCATCCCTTTATTTTTAGTCTTTCTAAATCATTTTAATTTTTTTGTGTTCCTATATATAGTATATATATTTTTCTTGCTTTGCAAGCCAAGTTTTTTTTTCATTTAATAGGTGCTTAAGCTCATTCATGTTTATTGATAAGAGTGCTCTATTTGGTATCAACTATTATGTATGTTATAATTATGTGTATTATGTAACATTTGCTGTGACTCTTACTCTACATTATATGTTTCTTTGTCCCTTTAGTTTTTAAATTTTTTCTGGTATTTTAATGTTTTGTTCTTAACTTTGCATTGATACATTTTTATGCCTCTATTCACTTATTCTTTATTCAGTCCTTTACGATCTCATTTATTATTTTTAAATCATACCCTATAACCTTACAGCTAGGGCTATTAAACAAACAATGAGCTATTCCATTCTTTCATTCCTTCTGAAATGTCCCATTTTGTTTGCATTATTTTTACTTTTCAGATCACACAACACATAATATGTATATTATACAAAATATTATTCTACCAGTGTCCCCATTGTTGCTTTATTTTTATGTAATCAAGTAAATTATTAAATGTTCTGTATTAAGTATTTGTTATTAATTATTTCTTGTTTGGATAAAGTTCATCTTGTAGTAGACTTCATGAAAGGTCATGAATACAGAATTCCCTGGGCTCTTTAATGTTAAAAAACATATTTTCCTATAGCTTTGATACTAAAATGAGATCTTGGCTGAATAGAAAATCCCTGGTTCATGTTTTTTAATTACTGAGTGTTTTGAAAGGGCTGCTTTATTGTTACTTTGCTTTGTATGTTTTTCCTGAGAATTTTAATGGCATTCTAATTCTCTTACATTGAAGTTACTTGATCTTTTTGCCTGGATATCATGAGGATCTTTTCTTTGTCTTAAAAGTCTAATAGTTTAAATATTATATTGAAGTTCATCATTGACGTCATTTTTTCTGGTATCTGATGAGCCCTTTTAACACAAAATTCAGGTCTTTGATTTTTTTTTTTCTTGGAAGCTTTTCTTGGATTAAATTGTAAGTATTAAGTTCACTCTATCAGTTTATTTATAATCTTCAGGGACTCCAGTTATACACTACTTCAAACATCTTTGACCATTTTCCATTTCTGCTACTTTCTCTCTGACTACTTTTCTCTCTGCCTATTTTTCTTTATCTCATTGTCATTCTTTGATTGTATTTTAATTCTTTTAAGTTGTCCTTTTAAGTTTTATTAAAATCTATTATTCTTTGTGCCACTTGTAATTTAGTTTTCATTGCTGATAATGATTTTGCCTTTTCTTCTAAGTATTAGCAGTGTCATCAGGCTCATTTAGTGTCTTTTCTTTTCGTATATTTCTGCTTTTGATTTTTGAATTTCTGTTGCTTCAAAGTTTGTATTTATATTTGTGTGTGTTTATGCGTGTGTATACATGTATATAATATATTCAAAGTCTTGTTTGAGAATTTAATTCATTTTGGAATGCAGCACTATGAATTCTGCTTTTTCATCAGATATTTGAGGAAATTTTCCTCAGATGAATTGTTCGCGTTCTGTTTTATTTCTATAGTAGTTTTGATTAGATGAAAAATGTGAATTCATTTATCCATGGACTATGCTGGTGACTTAAAGTGTTTTATAAAATTCTTGGTTCAAGTACACACTTTTCTGTAATGCAACAAAGCATGGTTTCCTTACTGAGAGATGTTTTCTTTCTCTTTTAAGGGTGAGCAGTGTGAACATAGGACTTGAGTGTCCTTAATTAATTAATTAATTTAGTCTTTAATTATCGTTAATTTCTAATTTTGCTTTCTGCATTTACTATATAATTTTCAAAATAGGGCGACTCTCTTTTAATTCTCCTTTCTTCTTACTCTATCAAAACATTACCTTTCCAGGATTGCCTACTTGAGTCATACTCACACTTTTAAATTGCTATTCTTTAGTTAGTGTTCTGACTCAGCATATGCTTCCCCTCACCCTCAGGTGGTTTTTGCTGTTGATATTTTTTTTCATTAGGGTGAACTTTCTCTTTCTGGAGGTGGTTTCACTTCCCTTCTTATTTTTTCATACAGTTTTCCCAGATTGCCCCTGTACTCTGACAAGGCATGCACATAGCAATGAGATTTGGTGTTTAGTTTTCTTTTTGCAGTTAAAGCTTGAGGATTCTACACCTTTTAGATATGTCAAGCACAAATGATATGTGTAATTTTACTCTTTCCTCTAGTTTTTCTTTACTGTTTCATAAGATATGTTGGGAGTTTTGTAGTTATGTTGATGCTACTCAGAATTACTTATTTTACTTTTTTTTTAACTTAATTTTATTGGGATAACATTGGTTAATACAATTATATAGTTTTCAGGTATACATTATCATTTGACATCTGTATATTCTATTGTGTGTTTACCACCCAAATTCCAGTTTCCTTCAGCTACTTCACCCTCCCCCTAAACCCTACCTATATTTGACCCCTTTTACTCTGTCTAACTCTCCTCTGCTCCCCCACTCCACTAATAACCACTAGTCTATAGTCCTCTGGTAACCACTAGTCTATAGTCCATATCATGAGTCTCTGTTTGTTTGTCCTGCTCATTTGTTGCTTTTAGGTTTATATCCCACATATAAGTGATATCATGTGATTTTCAACTTTGTTTATCCGGCTTATTTCGCTTAGTGTGATTACTTCAAGGTCCATCCCTGTTGTTGCAAATGGCAGTATTTCATCTCTTCTTATGGCTGAGTAATATTCCATTGTATATATGTACCACTGCTTCTTTAGCCTATCATCTATCGTAGGACACTTCGGTTGCTTCCATGTCCTGGCCACTGTGAATAATGCTGCTATGAACATCAGTGTGCAAATATCTTTTTGGATATGGGTTTTCAAGACTTTGGGATAAATACCTAGTAGAGGGATTGCTGGAGTATATGGTAGATCAATTCCTAGTTTTTTGAGGAACCTCCATACTGTTTTCCATAGTGGCTATTCCAATTTGCAGTCCCACCAGCAGTGTATGAGGGTTCCTTTTACTCCACATTCTCTCCAACATTTGTTATTACTTGTCCTGTTGATTATAGCTATTCTCACAGGTGTGAAATGGTATCTCATTGTTGTTTTGATTTGCATTTCCCTAATAGCTAGCGATGTTAAGCATCTCTTCATATATTTGTTGGCCATTTGTATGTCCTCTAGGGAGAACTGTCTGTTCAGGTCCACTGCCCATTTTTTGACTGGATCATTTGTTTTTTAGTTGTTACTGAGTCATATGAGTTCTTTGTATATTTCGGATATTAAACCCTTATTGGAGGTGTTGCTTACAAATATATTTTCCCATTTGGACGGTCGTCTCTTTACCTTGATGACGGTTTCTTTTAATGAGCAGAATCATTTTAGTTTGATGTAGTCCCATTTATTTAGTTTACCTTTTACTTGCCTTGCTTTTGAGGTCAAATTCATAAAATCCTCTTTAAGTTCAAGGTCCTTGAATTTCGTTCCTATGTTTTCTTCTATACATTTTATTGTTTTAGGTCTTATATTCGGGTCCTTATCTATTTTGAGTTAATTTTGGTGTATGGTGATAGACAACAGTCTAGTTTTATTCTTTTGCAGGTGGCTTTCCAGTTTTCCCAGCACCATTTATTAAAGAGCCTTTCCTTTCTCCACTGCATGTTTTTGGCTTTTTTGTTGAAAATTATTTGCCTATGTAAATATGAGTTTACTACTGGACTCTCAATTCTGTTCCACTTTTCCGTGTGTCTGTTTTGCTGCCAATACCATGCCGTTTTTATTACTGTCACTTTGTAGTATAATTTGAAGTCGGGCAGAGTGACGCCTCCAGCCTCATGCTTTATTTCTCAGGATGGCTTTGGCAATTCGGGGTCTTTTGTGCTTCCATACAAATCTGATGATTTTTTTGTTCTATTTCTTTAGAAAAGGCCAATGAGATTTTGATGGAGATTGCATTAAATCTGTATAATGCTTTAGGTAATATAGTCATTTTAACTATGTTGATTCTTTCAATCCAAGAACATGAAATATCTTTCCATTTCTTTGTATCTTCTTCGATTTCTTTTAATAGAGTCCTGTAGTTTTTATTATATAGGTCCTTCACATGTTTCATTAAATTTATTCCTAGGTATTTTATTCTTTTTGTTGCAATTGCAAAAGGAATTATTTTTTTCCACTTCTTTTTCTCACGCTTCATTATTAGAGTATAGGAACGCTATGTATTTTTGAATGTTGATTTTATATCCAGAGACTTTACTGTATTTGCTTATTGTTTCTAGTAGTGTTATTGTAATGTCTTTAGGGATTTCTATATAGACAAAAATGTCATCTGCAAATAGTGACATTTTGACTTCTTCGTTTCTTATTTATAGGATGCCTTTTATATCTTTCTCTTGTCTGATTGCACTCACTAGGACTTCCCATGTTATATTGAATAGCAGTGGCAATAGTGGACAGCCTTGCTTTGTTCCTGATCTTAGAGGAAAGGTTTTTAGTTTTTTACCAGTAAGTATAATGTTAGCTGAGCGTTTGCATAGATGGCCTTTATTATGTTAAGTTTATTTCCTTCTACACCGATTTTGTTAAGTGTTTTGATCATAAATGGATGCTGTATCTTGTCGAAGGCTTTTTTTGCATCTATTGGTATGATCATATGATTCTTATTTCTTGTTTATGTGGTGTATCAAATTAATCGATTTGCATATATCGAACCATCCTTGTGCCCCTGGGATGAAGCCCACTTGATTGTGGCATATAATCTTTTTAATATGTTGCAGTATTCGGTTTGCTAGTATCTTATTTAGGATTTTTGCATCTGTGTTCATGAGAGATATTGGTCTGTAGTTTTCTTTTTTTGTGTTATCTTTACCAGGTTTTGGTATCAGAGAAATATTGGCCTCATACGTATTTTACTTTTTAAATTACTTTTTGTTGAAATAAAAAATTACAGAAAAAAGTGAGTAAAGCATAATTTAAGAGCTCAATAGTTTTTAAAAATTATCACTGATTTTAAAGTACAGAACACTGCCCGGACCCTAGAATTCTCACTTTGCCCCTCTCTCAATTCCTAATCTCTTCAGGCAGATTATATACTTATATAAATGAAATTATGTATGCTTATATAGATGATTTTATAAGCATATATTATATAAGCATATATTAATTGTGTTTGTTTTTAACCTTTATGTCACTTCAATATTATAGGCATCATTATGTGCCTGGGTTATTTCTCTCAAAATTATGTGGTAAGATTCATCTTTGTAGCTGGTACATAGCAGTGTTTCAATTCTTTATTGCTGTATATGTATATTTCAGTTTGAATTCTCAGTTTGGATCCCTGATCCTTTGTAGATTCTTGCAAATATTGGTTTCATTCAATTTTTGTATGTGAAAGTAGAAATTAAAGTGCAAAGATTAATGATCTCATCAAGGCAATCTTTTAGTCAGTGATTAAATACCACTAGAATCCAATTTTCTAAGTCCTTTTTGAGATAACATTTTCCCACTGCATAATGATTTATGAAATAAAAAAGCAATTAGTCATTTCATTTTTCCTTAAAGTTACCACATAGAGGCTGTTCTTCACCTTTAAGCATTTCTCAGAAAAACCATATACTTTTTTCTATTTATACATTGTGATTTTTGCCATACATTTGTCTTTTTTTTACAATAAACTTGTAATCCATTTACCTTCATTTATTTATAGCTATTTAATATTACATTTTATTTGTCCATTCATCTGTGGAAAATATTTAGGTTATTTCTATATCTTGGCTATTGAGAACAATGCTGCAAATGAACATGGGAGTGCAGATATAATTTCTTTTGGATATATATCCCGAATTGGGATTATTAGCTCTATTTTTAATTTTTTGAGGAATTGACATATTGCTTTCTATAATGGCTCTACCAATTTATATTTCCACCAGCAGCGTATATGGGTTCCTTTTTCTCCACATTCTCACCAACACTTGTTATCTCTTGTGTTGATGATAGCTGGTAATTATTGATAATAGTCGATAATTATAGTTTTGATTTGTATTTTCTTCATTATTAGTGAGGGTGACATTTTTTCATATACTCTTTGGATATTTTTATGTATTCTTTGGAAAAATATCTATTCAAGGCCTCTCCCCATCTTTTAATCAGATCGTTTTTTTCTTTTGCTATTGAGTTATATGAGTTCTTTATATAGTTTAGATATTATTCCCTTATCAGATATATTATGTACAAATATTTTCTTCCATTCCATAGGCTGACTATTCAATTTTTGACTGCTTTCTCAAAATAGTCCTCTTGGATTTGGACTCCAGTGGAATTTTGCAACCTCCTACCTGGATCCCAAAACTCTCACAGTGGCAATTTTGTCTATGAATGGCTGCCAAATTATTGTTGATATGGAGGGATACAAGTGGGTAACTTATTTCACCATTTTGGTGACATCACTTCTCATAACTCTCTCAATATTACTCTCTCAATATTAGACAATATTTTGTCAGTGCTAAAATTTCAGAGTTATTTTTGGTGTGTGGTTATATAAAAGAATGGCTTTGTCTTTAGGAGATATATGTTAAAATGCTTATGCATGAGATTTCATGATTCCTCTCAAATGTTTCAGCCAAAAGATATATCAGATGTACATAAAAATGACAATGTGTCACATATTTTCATTTTTCTAAAACCTATTTATAGGTTGAAACCTATTTATATACTGTGTGTGTATAGACATAGAGAAAGGCAGAAATTGTGCAAGATATTAATAATTTAGGTAAAAGATATGTGGGTGCTTATTATTTTCCCAACTTTTCCATGTATTTAACATTTTTCTAATTACAAAGCTGGGGGATTTTTTTTTTTTTCTGTTATTTTGTATACATGGATTTTGTTGTCTAGGCAAAAACTTTCCTGTTTTTTATTTTGTTATTTTCTTCTAGAAGGCCTAGAATGCCATAGGATCTTTGGGCCACATTTCAATGAGATTTCTAATCACTGAGTACTTCCTCTCCTTTATTCATTAGCATTTTGACTATATCCATCTCCAGCATTTCTGCTTCTTTCACTCCTCCTTGTTCTTCCTCAAATCTTCTCTCAAGTCAAAGAGAAATAGTTGATAAGTTTATACAGTTTTATTCCTTTTTTGCTGTATTTGAGCTTTTATACCCTTGCCTTAATTATACCCATCACAATGTCTTAAGTTTTAATCCCATATCTTAAGCCATTTATTGAATAAATAGTTATGTGCTCCCTGTGTTTCAGGTATTGTTCTAGGGGTTCTGCTTTACTGTTTATTCTTTCTGATAAGTCAGGTCCTACACAGACACCCCAAATATAATCACCTACATGTTGTAAACTTTTCTTCTTCCAAAATACAGAATCTAGTATTTGAAATTTCCCCATGTGAATTACTCCTTTGAGTTGTCTTGTTATCTCTAGAAGACTTCCAGGCTTTTAATAGAATTTGAATGAAAATGAATGAGTAAATGAATGAATGAAAATGTGCATAAATTACCTGAGAGTGTTCCTCAATTCAAGTGTTACAGATTCAACCTAAAGAACATAGCGCTGGATAGCTTTAGTGCAAAAGATATTTACTGGAAGAACATGGTATAGGGAAAAATATTAAAACAATTGTACCAAATTTGGACTGAAAGGGACAAAATTAGGCAGCTGTTGGGAGCTATGGAATAGGAACAATATCTTTAAGAGTAAATACAGCCTTGCTACTTTCCATCTTTCTGTTCCTCTGGTCAAGTTTTGATTTTTAGGAAAAAGTTCTGATTGACCTCTCTTAGGTCACATGTTCTTCCCTGGCCAGAGAAAGTCAAGGCATCATGATTGCATACAATGGGGGGGAATAGAAAAGCTTTAACCAGAGGAAGTGAGAATGGATGCTGTTATAGTTTTCTATTTCTACTGTAATGAATTAATTATAATCATAGCTCAAAACAACCAGATTTAATATCTTGCAGTTCTGTAGGTTGAAAGTCCAACAACGGTCTCACCGAATTGAAATGAAAATGTTGGGCATGAGGGCATTCCCTTCTGGAGATTCTAGGAGAGGATTCATTTGTTTGCCTTTTCTAATTTCTGGAGACCATTCACATCCCTTGGCTCCTTGTCTCCTTCTTCCAAGCTTCAAAGGCAGCAAAGGCCAGCCAAGTATTTCTCACATCATGTAACTCTGACCTCTTCTGCCTCCTACTTTTAAGGATCCTTGTGATTACATTGGGCTCACAAGGATAATCTTCCTATTTTACAGTCAGCTAATTGGCATTATTAATTCCATCTTCAACTTGATTCACCTCATAAAGTTATTTTGGTCATCAGTGAAACTTGAACAATAAAATTCTTGGAAAAGATAATACATTTTAATCACTAGGAGAAAAGGTGATCTTTTGACACAGTGTTGTGGTCACAATACAGTCCAAATGGGAGGCGGTTTGAGGGGCACCACAGACGCTTAGTACCACAAGAAAGCATTAGAGCAAAACTTATACGGATTTACCTAGGCTTTCTCTGCGTATAATATTTTTTCATGTATCATAAAAGAAGCTGAATGCAACCTGTCTACAAAAATACTTAGCCCTTGATGCAACCTTTACGTTGTCATTTGTTTTAATCGATGATATAAAAGTATATAGTGTTCCATTCTCTAAGGAAATGCCTCATCACCAAAGAAATGTCTTGCATTGTCTATTAGAGGTAATTAGATAATTCAGGAAAGTACTTAAAGACCAGAATCTAATATCCATGATGAAACTCGAACCTTTTGCTTCGAGTTATCATCTTCATTGTCTTTTCATTGCCATTCATTGCCTGTGAGAAGATTTTTACTACCAAATGTCAGTCTAGAATCCTGCTTCTGAAGAATTTTCGATATGTTACTGATCATATTTAGCAACAAAGCTAAGTATTATAGTTTCATACACTTTAAGGGTTGATTTCAAAATAACTTAATCGAACTTATTCACATGAGCATGTAGAGGCCCTCAGATTAAATGACTTGACCAAGGTTATCCAAATGTGCTGTGTCAAGGTTAGTAGGAGAATCCACTTCTTGTCTGATACTTTAATGTATATGACGCATTAGTGTCTTATCTAAGATGTTTCAAGTTCCTTTATACACATGCGTGTGCACACGTGTATGCACACACACCACACATCCTCAGATCAGAAACAAAGGAACTAGGAAAACAAAGACATATCTATACAATTTGAACCATCTATTTAAAATAATATAGTTATAATTATCCCTGTGTGTGTGTGTGTGCATGAGTACATTGAGTTCATATATATATATATAGCTATAAAAGAAGACAATGCTAATAGATGTGTTAGATTATAAAATATAATTATTCCCAAAGCTATATGGTTAGTATTAAGGACTGTGAGATCAGGGTGAATTTATAGATATAGCGTACCTTAATTTCATCAGAAATCCTGATGAAATCTCATGATTACATCATGAACAATGTGTAAAAGATGCTGGCAGGAAGAACAACACATCCAGTCAATCTAAGGATTGATTGAGCAGCAAAATCTTAAAATTAGTGAACTTATATCACTCTGAAAGATTGAGAAATGTTTGCCCTGGTTCTTTCACCAGTGCTGGATATCCTTAAAATAGTTTTAAAAAGACAGATTACAGCAGTTTCAAGAGCAGCCCACAGGGAAGATATTTGGGGCACAGTGATATCAATAACTGTGAGGGGTCTGTGATTTTACCTTACTTGTAAGCTAAGTGAGTCTGGCACATTTTCATGAATGCTGGCAGAAGATAAACTACTTCTGGGGCAGAGACAATGGACTTTATTACCTACAGAACAGTAGGCAGCACGAACCTCATGCTTATATTGGTTCCCCTTCTTTTCCAAGTCTCACTGCATTGATATGGAGTGACACAGTGCATGCTGCACACACCATAGGTCTGTCAATAGCCAAGGCAGCAGAATCCTTTACAGAGGACTGCCAACAAACCTGCCTTGACTTTTGCCCCAAGAGAGAGATTATCTTTATAGTCCTGGAGAATTAACAAATCTGGCTACTGACCAAGAGGTGAGACACTATATCTGTCTTCTAAGGCTGTTTGCTTATACAAACATCCTTAAAACGAGGGTTCAGGGCAAAAGCTCTCTGTTCCTCTATTGAAGTGACATGCCGAAATGTGAGAGCTCCATGGAAAATTGTTTCCCAACAGATGGTTGTGTCATCAATCATTCGTGAATGGGCACGGATTGCTCCAAATGAACTTCCCCTAATTGGACACATTTTAAAACTTCGCTGGACCAGAGGGTGGGATGTGATAGCTGGCATTGCTTTCAGGACACTTGTCTAAAATTTATAAGCCTTAAATCCTACATGTTACCTCACAAGCCCTCACAAAATTCCTCACAAAACTTTAAGTACTCATGCACCTTATTTCTACAAATTCCTTATTCTGCGCTGATAAGAACAAGAAAAGGAGAAGAGAAAGAAATTTACTAAATAATCATTTTATTGTCTGGTGATTTATGGACTTCCTTCCAGGACTTTTTCTGACAGTCAAAGATGAAGCTGGGGTGTGTCACATGGAGTCCCATATCAGGCAACTTTCTGGAAGAGGGAGGGAAATTGGCCCACTCTAATGGATGAAGGGTCTGGGATGATAGAGTCAGAGACCATGAGATCAAATAACCATCACATCAACCACAGTCACACTTTTTACTGGTTTGCACCTTGGGTTTGCCCAATTAGAGCTTTTTCCTAGCTCATTATCTATATAGAGAGGTAGTAGAAGCAGCAACATAATGAGCACAGAGTCTCCCCAAAATAGGTAATCGGCCCCCACTACCATCAATAATAGCTAGATCTGCCTTGGTAAGACATAGAACAAATTTGGAGTTGGAGGTAGTTCAGAGTTGGAAATAAATATTAAAAATCTCCTACCTATTTTCTGATTTCTGGTTCAAGGGTTAGAATTTATTATTTGCCTGTACCTAAGGGGCAATTAGCATGTTGAAGACCCTCTCACTTTTCTACTTAATTATAGAGGATTTACATACAAAAAAAGTGGCAAGAAAGGCCACTTGGTCTCTGATAGTATTTTTATTCTTAAAATCTCTGTGCTTACCATTATAAAGCACTAACATACAAGAAAATTTTATTTTTAACAGCATATAACATTAAGTGAGGATTAAGTTGAAAGTTCCTTGCCTTCTTTTGTTTTTCACTATCCTCAGTGAGAACATGCTTAAAATGTTTCTTGTGGCATAAAGGGCAGATAGGGATGCCGCTTCATTATCAAGTCAGAAATAACATTTTGAATGAAGGGATACTTTTGCATCTGTTAGTGTCAGTCTTTTATTTAAGTTGGCTCTTATTTTTCAGATTCAAGCTAGATAATTTCTAATGTGGCCAATTTCTCAAAGATTTTACTTTTAAATGGCAAGTAAGATGTTTTAAGATTTTTTTTCTTAACTGATGCATGGCTTGACTCCATATTTGTACATACTGCTTTCAGAAGAACAAGCTCTCTTTTCGGAAGATGAATGATCTTCATAATCAGTCAGTTAATCTTGTTTAAAATCTGTTTTACACACAAAGGTGGAATATATATCTCAATTACCAAAGAAAGACTAGAGCTGAACATTCACTGAACTTCAAGCTATGAGCACCCTAGATTTATGTGAATTAGATGCCCGCATCCCATAGCACCTAAAAGTATTCATCTTTGCAAATAAGTATTTACTCCTGTTTCATGCTTCATGTTATCACTGTGTGATAACACAGAAAAGGACAAAACTGGGTAGAATTATGTTCTCAGATTTTTTGCCAAATAAATTTAGGAATAGATCATTGAACTGAAATAGATTTCCTGTGTGGTTCTGAGCAGCTCCTCGACTGTTTATTGCCTCCATCTACCAATGTAAACCAAGCTATCAAAATTAGGTTTAGGGCATAAGGCTGGGATTTAGCAATATTTTGTTGCCAACCTTAGATCTAAATACACTGTGTATTTGGGAATATTGATGATTTTTTTTGTGTGAGAAAGGAAGGGAAGGCTTTGCCCCAAGGGCACAGAGTAGCAATTAATGGACTTTTCAAAGTCTATGTAAGAAATCTTGCTTTATGGCTACTCAAAATTTATTGAAATGTTAACCTATTTTCTAAATGACATAATAGTGTAGCAAATGATAATTAAGCTTAAAAATGAAATGTCAAAGAACATATTTAAAAATCTCTTGTGTGATAAATAGCTTTTTTAAGTTGTTTCTTCTGTTCATCATTTTTTTTTAACATATGATAACGTTAATAGATGAACTAGTTTCAACTGAGATAGGGATTTTTTTTTTCCTTAGCTGAAATCAGTGCTAGTGATCCATATTACCTACATTTTCTGTGCCAATTGACAAGTTTATAACTCACGATATCTGTACTCTAATAATCGTTCTGAAAATTTATCTGACATCACTTCAGTTAAGGGGGAGGAAACTTGGGGTACGAAGTCTTATGAATATTTATCCCAATGAATATTTATCCCAATGCTCCATTAGGAGCATTTTGCTATTGTTCAAGAGGCTGGCGACTTGCCTAAGATCACGTGGTCATTCTGTGTAAGAATCTAGATTATCTCCTGGGTTTAGTGGCCTCTAAAACCTGTTCTCTTTCAACTTTCCTCAGCTGCCACTTGGCTCACTATGCTCAGCCACCATTTCTGTTCAGAAAAGAAATACAGAGAGATTTTTCAAAAAGGGTATCTTCAAACCACATTTCTTTTTTTTCGTTTTTTAAACTTATTTAACATATTTTAATCCATCTTTTTTGCATATTTTTCCCACAAATTATCTGATTTTTTTAATTTTAAACCTCAATGTTCCATACTGATAAAAATGAAAAATATGGTTATTAGATTTTATTCAAATGTCAAAAAATTCAAAATAAATGCATTTGCTTTAAATAGTGCACTTTTATTTAATACTAAAATGCTACAGCAATGGTGAAGCTACCTAGCTTGATATCAGGAACCAAAAAAAATCAGTGTAATCTCTTTCAAGTGCAGCTCTGCTCTCCATTTATCAGCCCACGTTACTCTATTCTGCTATTGTCCTTGTGGGGGTGAGGTGAGCAGTAGAGACATTTCAGGGAGAATCAATAGGTATTAGTGTTCTGCAATGAAACTGCCACTTGGTGCCATTTACTAAAGAGTGAAAAACTGTAGGGATAGAGAAGGATTGCAAGATGTGGTATAATTAGATCCAAACACAGTCAAGTCCTTCAGAATATTTTAAAACAGTCTATTACTGAGTAAATATTTATTGATCACCTACTGGGAGAAGCCCTAGGTGGGTACTGAGTTGACAAGATTAGTCCCTACCCTTGAAGATCTAATGATGAATCTTGTGATGAAAGCTTGTTCCTTCATACCCAGAGCTCACATAGCTGAGTCTGAAAAACACACCCAGCAGAGAAAGAAAGTGGAGAGGCAAAGGTGGAAAATCTATATTAGGAAAAAAAGTCACTAAATTGGAGGAAAAATAGAAGTGACTAATGTGTCACTCCTGGAAAGTATTCCTGAGCATGGAATATTTCTTTTTTTTTGAGGCGGGGGAGGAGGGCAGCTTTATTTAATTTTTCCCCTTTATGTACTTTTTTTGCAGCTTTATTGAAGTATACTTGATATTCAGTAAATTGCATATATTGAAATGTGATAAATTGCAACATTCGTATATACCCATGAGACTATTACCAAACTTAAAATAACATTTCCATGAAATCCTAGTTTTCTAGTTGAGAGTTGAATATTTCTAATGTCCCTCATTTGCACTTTTATCCTAAAGCTCTATATTTCCTAAACTTTGTTGCTAACCCAAAAATCACCTGTGGTCCACCTCAGACCTACAGGTTCAGAATCTGTGTGAGATGGACCTAGGAAGCTCCAATATTAGCAGGTACTCCTGGGGGGTTTTATTAGGAAGTTTAGGAAACATGGCTATAGCTGCTGCCCCAAACTCCAGCATTTGAATTTATCTCTTTGGCTAAGTAGCAGATCTCAAACTTTAGTTTCCAGGAAAGAACCTGAATCTCTGCTATTTGAGCTTAATCCTTTCAGTTTGACAGATCTTCTTAAAGATTGGGGAATCGTCATGCTAATAACTAAGGTTCTTACACCCATCCTCACAGAGTTTAATTGAGTGGGCCTGCTGTGGGGCCCCTTGATCTTTGTTTTGACTAGCATGTTAAGAGATTCTGATGAAGGTGATCCCTTGAAGGCACTTCGAGAAATATTGGTTTAATTAGGATTTAATTGAAAATAAACGCACTTCACTCTTCTACTTTGGTATAAAAAGATTTGAAAATTGGATTTAATTCCAGATTATAAATCCATTAGAATATAAACTGAGAGGACAGGATTTCATTTGGTTTTGTTTTTTCCTGTTTTGTTCAGTGATGTGTGCCCAGCAACTAGAAGAGTGGCTTTTACATAGTAGATGCACACAATCTATTTGTTGCCTTTGTTAACCAAAAACAAATAAGATTTAGGCTGTAATAACAAGTAAAAAGTGCTTATTTGAGAAAAGGAGAGATTGCAATCTGGGGTACAGATTCAGGTAGCAATTTAAATTGTGCTCCGGAGGGAACAAAGAATGGCAGGCTTTATAAACGATAAAACCAGAAGAGCTGATCTCATTTCAGTCCTCTATGTAAATGAAGGATATGGGCTTGGTCAGTTGGGATTGGTTAGATGCATCATGTAAGTGGGGGATGCTGGTTGTAGAAATGGATTGGTTCCTTTCAAGGTAAAGAATGCAGATGGTCTGGTCACCATGGTGAGTAGAAATAAAGTCCATGTGTATCCATGTAGCAATTGTTGATCCAGGATGTTTTTTGTTCAGCCTTGAGCTAGGTTTAGCAATAGGTCAGCAACTTAACAATAGTTCCAAGAGCCAAGACACGAGATGTGCATAGGCCCTACTTTGTCAGTGACCTCCTGACTCCATTTTAAGTAACTCTTTTAACGATACTTATTCCATTTTATTTTTTCTATTATCAACTTAATGAATGAACTCAAGATGTAAAGATATTATCTCTCTTACTCTTGCTTTCCTCCCATAACTTCTAAAGGCTTGTCATAACCAGAAGGAATCCACAAATGGATTTGCAGAGAGTAGGGTGGTGGTGACGAGAATAGAGAGGGAAACTCTAAGATGCGTGAGAATTTCTGGAGGGAGAAAAAAGAGTCAATAAAGAAAAGCCAGAAGGGATGGAGCCACCAACCCTGCAACTCAACTGACCTTACAGAGCTGTCTAGGGTAACTGTAGTCTTAAACACCCACTGTTTGGCCCTAGAGGTTTGGATTGCCCCCTCTGATGAGAGATGACACTTATTAGAGTTACAGCATGGGAATCCCAGGGGGCAAGGTGAAGCACTGTAGGAAGTACACATGGAGTGAAATTGTAGCTGTCTCCTCCCTTTCCTCTCTTATTTTCTCAGCTTTCCCTATGCATGTTGGATGTATAATCTCATTTAGCATCAACAGGTGGGTGGGGTCATGGCATCAGATAAGTTGGGCTCATACTCCATCTTGGTTCTTTTCAGCCTTGTATAGAATTCTGTGGCCCTTTATTCGGCGCCTGAGTGTTCACTTGCTCGTACGTTAGGGAGAGACCCTGAGTGTTAGTGACTCATCAACTGAGAAAAAGGAAAAGGCCAGCCTGTGGAATGCAGCTCTTATGCCTTCTGCAACGACTGCTGCCAGCAAGGAATGGCTCCATGGGCTTGAACTTGTCCCCTGCAGAGACAAGTTCTGTTCCTGCCTTAGCTCTAGGTGTGAGAATTGTTATGGGGACACTATAATGGTTACTCCCAGCTGTTCCTAGATCTGGGACTGTATCTTTTGAGAACTATATATTTTCCAGCGCTGGGGGTATTGAGGTTTTAACAATGAGATTTGGGTCTAATAAATGGAATGCATAGCACTGTATGTTATAATTACATTTTTCCTTAATAAGTGCCACGTAAAAGATGAGGGGTAAAACATGGAAAGGGATATAGTCAGTGAATCATGTTCATGTAGCTCTATTCTGATACTTTCCGAATGCATTGATGCTAAGAAAAATTACTCAGGTGCTGTACGTATGGATTTTCCATGGCAGAGACTAGGATTGCTCTGGGAATATGTAGGATGCCAGAACGTCTCCCTTTGTTCTACACAGATCCGCGCTGTGTGTGAGGCTCTCCAGGGCATTAAAAACCTTATGTCGAAGTTTAGTATAGAATTTCTTTTTTACCGATGACAGAACAATTTTGAGGAGACTCCCTTTGTTGGTGACCCAGGGAACAGAGGCAGCTCTAATTTTCCCAAAACAGGATTTGGTTCTTCATTATTTCATTTTTAATAGCTATCTTGTAGAAACCATTTACTGTAGAACAATTATACCATTTGTAGAGCACTTAGTAGTTTACCAGGCATCTTCACACATGTTTTGAGCCTCACAATAAACGTGAAGACTGGATTAATTGTACTTTTTATAGTAAGGAAGTGAAGCTCAGAGTTTTGTTTTTTGTTTTTTGTTTTTTGGTTTTTTTTTTTTAGGCGAGGCAACCCTTAGTTGACCTCACAGATTGCAAGGACCTTGTCA
>NW_024354867.1:898987-912737 GCF_902729225.1 Pteropus medius
TGAGAGCATAGAATAATTCTGGAAGGCTGTTGGGAGCCTCAGATCTTGGGACTTCAGAGTTGAGAAAACAAGAAAGGAAATGAAGAAAAGACTGAACTTACACTTTCTACGTGTACACTTTTCCAGTTGTGTAAGACTCATCTATCACAGTCAGTTACTTTTCCTGAAATGCCATTGTTGTTTTAAATCGATAATTCCAGCCCACTGATTCAAGTAATCAATCGATATGATCTACTGAGTTTAAAAACCAAAGGAAACATAGTGAGTGATTCTCTCAGTAGGAATCATCTTTACCGGAGAACAGGAGAGACATCCCTACTTTAACTCTGGAGAGGGCCTGGGCAATGCCAAAGCAGGAGGTATCTGTCCGATGGAATGTGTCCGGGCCAGCTCCTAAGAAGCCTACAGATGTAGCCCTCCGGGAGGCTCTGTGGGTTTGGAGGGACTAATAATGGAATATAAAGTAATGGCAAGAGTTGATTGCTCCTCAGAAAGCCCAACTTGCACCGAGTGACCCCTCTTCATGGATGTTTTCCAGTCCTCAGCTTGTTTCATGAGTATTTGCTGCACAATTTAACAGTAACAACCAAAAGCTTTACTGGGTAGAAATTACAAAGATGCTTTTCTTTGTCCATTTAAAAAAAAATTAAAAGAGAAATGTCATGTTCCTACGTAGTCATGAAAGCCTGTTTCCTGTTCACTTTGGTCCACATTTGGGCCAAGCAGGAGACTAACTTCCATGGAACTTTCACAATGCCAGGAAGCAGCCCTATTTCTGAATCTTAGACAGAAGAAAGATGTGTCCCTTGCTAGACCTTTTGAGTCTCTGGTGCTGAATGGGGTCACTTCCATAAGTAGATTTTATCTGGTAATATAGATGTTTTCATTTTATATGTCCAAGAAAAACTGTAAAGCCTTTGCTATAAAGTTTTTAATTTCTTACAGATATGTGCACAAAGATTTGGAGAAAAACCTCCCTTGGGTCAAATGCCCTTAGAGTCAGAAGCAGACTTCACTCCTTTCTAGAGTAGGAGTTCTTACATGGCATTGTCATTTGGGAACCACCCTTCTTCTTTTTTTGGTCTTGGCCACATGTACGTTATTTGTGGTCATACACGTCATTGAGCACATCACACAAAGCCCTCCAGTCCCAGCCCACTCCACCTTTTCAGATTTATTGTTTGATGGCTCCTCTGAAAGTCATTTTCCTACAGGCTGTATTTATTTTTTTTTAACAGTTTTATTGAGATATCATTGACATGTCAAAATTGTATTTATTTAAGGTGTACATGATGTTTTGATAAACATATACATTATGACATGTATATATACATATACAATCAAGCTAGTTAACATATCCATTACCTTGACAAAGTAACCATTCGTGTGTGTGTGTGTGTGTGTGTGTGTTAAAATTTAAGAGCTATTCTCTTAGCAAAATACATGTATACAAAACAGTATTGCTAAATATCACCACCATTGCTGTGCATTATATCTTTAGAACAAATCAAGTTGTCAAACTATTTCTCAATCACAAATATTTTTAATGATTTGGACATCTATACTTGGGGGAAAAAATCTTAGATTTAAATGAACAACAACCACAAAACCTCTGCTCCTTTGCACCTCATATCAGTCATGTCTGATGTTATCCAGGACTCCCATCATCCATTCTCCTCCTCGTCCTGCCCAACCACCGAGACTTTTCCACCTGGCTCTTCTGTTTATTTTCCATCCCAACTTCTCCATCATCCTTGATGATGTAAACACCCATATAAGTAATGTCTCCTTTCTCCAGCGATCCATCGTCCTACTTCCTTTACAGGGTAAGGCAAGCTGTGACAGATATTGCCCCCAAAAGGGGTCACTAGGGACCAAACTCCAGTGTAGAGAGGGAGCAATGCTTATGTAAACTCAGCCAAAAGTTACATGAGGTGTTTGCTTAGTTGTTTTGTTTCATTTTGGAGCTGTTGTGTCTCCTAATTGATCGAAACTATGAATGTGTTTTATTAGTCAGAGAGATTCTAGAAAATCAACTGCGTGTCAGAAAATCAGCTTTTACAGTCAACAGTGGACCACATTGTTCTGTGGTCTTACTTCCAACTGGACTGTGTTCTGAATGACATGGCACAGGGTCAGGTTGGTGACATAAGTGTTCTACCCAGGTTTTCCGATTCTGTTCCAGCCAGGACTTATTTACCTCATCATTTCTTTAGGGAAAGTGATTGAGAGTTGTTTATAATCGGTTTCATGACAGAATCGATCCCCCAAAACAATTTCAATTCCTACAGTTTGGGTTTTACAGCCTGTTATTTCAAAGGTTGTCACAAAAGCCGTCTGTTGGACAGAAATTAGCACAGGAGTATAGAGACAACAGAATGAAGGAAGAAATGCCTTTAAAACTCCCCGGTAGGGAGTTGGTGTCCAATCTGGTCAAAGTAATCTGATACCTTGTGCTATTAATTAAACAATTATAGGTGCCAGGCATAAGTTACATATTTTTAATTCTCCATCTATAAGTTATGTGATCTTGTTTTGCCTCTTTGTCAATGGATAAAACAAAGAAGCTAAATAGCTTGCCTGAAATGGTGGGGCTGAGACTCAAATCTAGGAATGCTTAAGCCACAGGGTGATGGTTTTAACTACCTTACTCTATTTCTGTACTTGATGCTACTTCTACTTCAAGCTTCCTTCCTGAACCCCCAAGCCCATAAGATCATTGAGAAAGAATACATCTCATTGTTCTTTGTATTTCTCACATTGCTTCACTTGATCTGTATATAGTAGGTGCTCAATATTTGATTGTCAAATGAATAGATACATAAAACAGATATGCATTGGGTCTTGTTATCTGCAGGAGGCTTCTATACAAAAGGGGAAAAACTATATAAAAAAATTTTAAATCTCTTTCCTTCTTTGTCAATAATTTTTTAATATGTACAATAGAAATAGAAATAGTCAATTCAAGGAAATGTAAGATTATGTTTTTGTTTGTGGGGAGAATGTGACAGCTGAAAGACTGCAAGTGCTGTGGCCCTCCCTCCATCCATTGCCTTATGGTGGCCTCATCATGGGCAGAAGTTGCCTCCCTGCCCTTGGCTTGACTCTTGACTTGACCTGCCCACTTGCTTTGGTTTATGGCATGTGGGTGGAAGTGACCAAGAGCCTCATGTGTTTCTTATTGCCCTCTTGCTCCTTAAGCATCAGCCTGAAAGAGTTTTGGCCAGATGCTGCACCTTCAACTTGGGCTCCACATGAGACAGGTAGAGTAGAGCTGAGTCAGTCCAGCCTAGGTTGTCTGACTCTCAGTTGTTTGAGTCATCCCATCTAACTGCAGATCCAGTGAAATAAACATTTCTGTAAAAACCACTAAGTGTCGTGGATAGCTAATGAATTCAATAGATGTTCTCATTGTTTTCAGAGTTAACTGCCAGGGGCTCCAATTCAACAATATGCTACAATAACAGATCATGATTTACTCATTAACTCCCACCCTTTAATTTTTTAAAGAGAGTCAAACCTCAGAGATGGCCCAAGGCTGAGAAGCTAGGACAGAGTCAAACAGTTGAATAGCCAGAAACAGTCCCCAGTCTGTCAAGAAGAGCAGCCTTCTTGGGCTGACTCTTTAATATAGAGATTAGATCTGTTTTAGCAAGGTAAACTTGGGTGTTCATAAGTAAATTTCTAATATTCTCTGTAATTTATTATAAAATATTTAAAATATGGTGTGTTGAGTGTGTATGCATGTGTGTGTGTGTGAGTATGTGTGTGTATGAGTGTGTGTGTGTGTAAGTATTGGCTTTCAGTCTCTACCCTGGAGTTTATTAGTGAACATTTGAAGCCATCAATAAAGAGTATACAGTACTGGGCCTTGTTATTAGCATTTCACAGTCTGTATCCAGAAATTCAGTCTCTGATGGTACCCTTACACTATCTTTATCTCTTATCAACACTAGATGGTTTGTTAATTAGTATAATGTAAGGAATTATTTTAATTGTTGACTTGAGTGGTTTCTACATATGTGGAATGGCTAGAAATATTGTCTATATTTCTGCTTTTGCATGAATCGAGATAAGAGATCTAGAGAAGCCTTCTAGACTGGTGCTCCAGTTCAGTGATTAGGTCTGGTTCTTACATGTAGCCACTTTTGGAGCTTTGTGAATAGTGTCATGTTGGTCTTACGTAGAAATTTGAAAGAAAATGTTTCCTGAAATGCCTGAAAAGACAATGTTATAACTACTTTCCCATAAATATGGTATGTGTAACAGAATACCCTTGTAGGGCATTTATTTGGTCCTATCCAAAAAGTACACTGAGACATTTGGTCCACACCAAAAAAGTCCTTGATATTTGGTCCTATCAAACAGTCATCATTACAATACAAATAATGTAAATAAAATTTTAACAAAGTCAAATGTTTGTATTATTTAAAGAATCATGAACCAGATGTCTCCATGGATGCTTTGGGCAGGACCAAATTTCAGGATCTTCTTTGGCCTGGATCAAATGTTTCCATGGACATTTTGGACAGGAGCAAATCTGACCAAGCATCAAGGACCATTTTGGCCTAGATCAAATGTCTCTGTGGACATTTTAGAAAGGACCAAATGTCCACTAATCCAGAATACTATCTATAACTTATACCATTGGTGGTGAGGTCCTGAGAGCAGAGACATAGAGACCTTTTTTCTATCTCTAGCTGTTGGAGATTACCATTATCTACCAAGACAGTCTAATATTTGAGCATAATCAAATTGTCTTAGCTCAGTTACAATTGCTTTCTTAAAAGATTGAGTTAAAAGTTAATCCTAAGTGGAATGAATAAAGAGTGGTATATTTCTTTAATGAAATTTCATTCAGCAACATAAAAATACTGCTATATGCAACAATAAGGGTGAATCTCAAAAACATTATGTTGAACTGTACATTTCACATTAAGGCATTTATATTATATATATATATATATATACTCCACAAAACAGACTCACAAATACAGAGGACGAACTGGTGACGGCCAGAGGGGAGGGGGTAGAGGGGCTGGAAGAAAAGGTTGCAGGGTTAAAGACATACAAATTAGTAGCTGAGAGATGATCATGGGGATGGGGAGCATGGCATAGGGAATGCAGTTAGCATTAATGTAATGGCTATGTGTAGAGCCAGATGGGTGATAAAGTAATTGAACGGATTGTTTCATAAACTATATAAATGTCTAGTCAATGTACTGTATACTCGAAACTAAAAATAAAATAAAATAAAATGCTTTAAAAAATAAAAAATAAATATCTTTTAATTAGAAAACAAATAAATAGATTTGCACATTTTGTTTTTTTACATAATGAAATTATGTAAAGAATTCAAAACTAATGAAACCAATATATACATACCAAAAATAAAAAAATCTCAAGTAATATTAAGAAAAAAGTTGCAGAATATGTATAGTATATTAACACTAAACTATGTATTAAATGCATATCGTAGGATTCAAATCTCTCACAATCTGTGGGCACAGAAAATCAGTGCATACAGTATGTTAACACTAAACTACATATTAAATACATAGTTCAGGATTCTTGTGGCACAGAAAATCAGTACTTAGGGTAAAAGGGATCAAATATCTGGTGACGAAAAGAGATTTGACTTTGGGTAGTGAACACTTGAAACCTATATAATTTTTAACCAATGTCACTCCAATAAATTTAATTTAAAAAAAACGACTAGCGATAACAAAGATATCAAGAAAATGAGCAGATCCATGGTATGCCAAGAATTGTCCTATCTATTCAGAATTGTAATTCTTATCCAGAAATTCTCCTCCTTTTCAATCAAATTCTAGAATCTAGGCTGCCACCTTCTCATTTTTCCATTTATTTTGAGGCTCCCAAGAACTGTATTTATTTATCTAATAGGACAAATAATTGCACAACAGGAAAGTAAAGGCCATGCTTTTCTACAAATGCAGGGGTACTATTCAATAGACTATGAAGTGAATATGTGAAGAGCCCCTGCTGGAATTTTGCAGTAACAGATGGCATGTCCCTACATGACCATCCTTGAGCTTTTCTCAGAGAGGTGAAGTGACTGAGCTAGAGTCATGTACAGTAGTCGCATACCCAACTAGAAGCTAGAACTCTTTCTACTTATAATATATTCTAGTATGAAATTTTCTTACAGTTTTTTTGGAGTTAAGGTAAAATGATTCCTTCAGTATCGATTATATAAGTTCACTTTATTTAGTATGAGTAGTATCTTTATTGATATATTTTCCAAGTAGTTGAGGATCATATGTAAAATTTTAGATGTTTTAGAAAGTTAATTTTATGCTTTAAATTTCTAAAATATGCTATTAACTTGTAGAAAAATTATAATATATAATTTATAAACTACAATTTTAATAATAATTTATACTTTTAATAGTTTGGTCTACTCTTTCCAGGCTTAACTTTCATTCTTCTTATAAAGTTTCTAGTGTAGTCTACATTCATATGAACTTTAGAACACTCTGAGGTTTCTTTCTTCAACATCTCTCTCATTAGTATTTCAAGAGAAGCTCCCAGAGCCGCAGCCTGGTTGAAAGTGAAATGAATATTGATGTTAATATTGCATGCTTTGTCCTGTGTTAGTCAGGCTCCTGCCTCCCCCAAACTTAAGAGAGATAAAATGTATCTGGAGACATTACAGATCAGAAAAAACAAAGATTAATAACGTGTCTAAAGTGAAGAAAGTTTAAATAAATTAAAATGATTTTCCCTGAAGACAAGAGGCTGAAATCAGTATTCTCAGATTTGGTTTCATTTGAATAGGATTCTTCGAGAGATCATTAAATCTCATAAATTGTACAAGTTACTTTATTATTTTTTTTATTTTGAAATAAATTTAGGCTTACAGAGCAGTTGCAAAAATAATACAGAGAACTCATACATCCTTCACCCAGTTTCCCCCACTGATAACACTTCATACAATCATAATATGATTGTCAAAAGTAAGAAATTAACATTGGTATAATACAACTAAATACACTACACACCTTATTCATATTTCACCAGTCTTTCTACTAATGTCCTTGTTCATTTTCAGGATCTAATGCAGAATATCATATTGATTACATTTATCATATTTCCCAAGCCTCTTCCAAATGTGATAGCTCTTCAGTCTCTCCTTGTCTTTTATGACTTTGACAAATAAAAATAACGGAGTTAGAGTCAAACATCTATTATTCATTGTGTGCCAAATTGTTTCAGATTTGGTCACTGGGAGCTCTTTCTGATTGATTCCTCTGTCCTTTTGGCATGCCAGCAATCTACTTTTATAGTACTTCCCATCTTTCTGGTACCCCAACAATCTCTGTGCTTAACTTGTATTTTCCCTTCCCAGCCCTAGACCAGCCATTTCTCTAAGGTACCCTCATTCCTGTTATTAAGAAATGGCATTTAGAGACAAAGACCTGGGAACTATTTGTGCTCATTGTTACTAAGATCACTGCTTCTGTGTTCTCTTACTGGATAAGGCTGGGTGATATTTGTTTACATACCAACTCGTATATATACACATATCTGTATTCATTTCCATATCTTTCTATATCTGTCTATCTATCCATCTATCCATCCATCCATCTATCCATCCATCCATCCATGAGTTCAGAATGATACCTTTACTTCTAATCCAGCAACGCATGGTTCATTCAAGCATCATTGCCCTTTTCTAGACTGAGAAATTGACTCCAATTGTCTGTAGCATATTTACTCATTTGTTCAAACCTCATATACAGATAGCCATTTCAGAATTGCTAACATGCATACCTAAGTTTGCAAACTACACTACAGTATTTGTATACCAATTTTTTGGACTTTAGTCTTATAATATCCAGTCAAAACTGTTTTTTAAAGTTACATGGTACAACTTATTTCTTCATCTCGTTTATTGTGGTCATATCACTCATTTGCAATACAGAGAGATTCATTTGCCACAGACTGTACTCCATTTTGGTTTCTCATAATATCTTAGTTGTTTTTAATTTACATATGAAAATTTACCCCTCATGGTATATAATTCTATGAGTTTGGACAAATGATTAGAGTTGTATATTCACAACACAGAACAGTTCCATTATCTCAAAGTTTCACTTGTTATGCTCATTTGTAGTCAAACCCTCTCCCTGTTCCACAAAACTGCCAACTACTTATTTGTTTTCAGTCCCCGTAGATTTTTCTTTCCCAAAGTGTCATGTAAGTGAAAAACAAAATGCATCGTGTAGCATTTTAGGTGTGGCTTTTTATATTACTTTGTTCTTCATTAAGTCACCTGCTCCTTGTATTTTATAGATTTATTTTCCCACATATATTTTAGAACAAAATGTCAAAATCTTTAAATCTTTATTTTTGTTTCTTATAGAAAAACATCTTCAGATATACTATTTTCCAAAATTTTCTACATATCATTTCTTTTTCCTTAAGCTGCAGTATCTTCTGAATTGGATTTATTGTGTTGGCTTGATATTTGTTTTTGTTTTTCTTTTATTTTATTTTCTTAACCTTGAATCAGTATAGAACTATTCGTTTCATGATTTTCTCAAATGAGAAAAAAGCTTTGGCTCACTGATTCCACACCGGAGTGATTTCAGTTTCTGAGAACTAAACCTGAAGATCAGGTTGAGATGCATGGCTCTTGAGTCAATATGGAAATGTCCAGAAGAGGGATATTTGACAAGAGAAATCAAACACTTACTGAGATTATGTTTGAGAGAAGCTAGATCTTCTCTTGCTTTGAATTTCAAGTTCTGCACATCCGCAAGTGATTAAGATGCAATTTGCCATTGTTTTTTGAAAAGTGAAGTATTTGCAACATTACACTCTGTAGTATGCATTATACTCCAAAAATGTTTCCTATGTCTTTCCTTGCTTACAACGCTGCTTCTTAGGCAACCAGACATATTTGGACATAAATGATCACTTCTAATTACTCTTTATTTTGTTTTGAATCGTGTGTTCGGATCTGTAATTTCTGAATAAATCAAATAGGTCCTTGCAAAGTCAATTTAGGTTATTGACTCTAGATCTTTCTTCTTTTTTAGTGCATGTGTTTACAAGTTATGAATTTCCCTCTGAGCACTGCCTTCATTGCATCCATGTGTTTTAATATGCTGTGTTTTTATTTTTATTTATCTTGAAGTATTTTCTAGTTTCGCTTGTATTTTTTGATCCCGTGATTGCTTAACTATAATGTTTAATTTCCATACATTTGTGAATTTTCCAGTTTTCCTTTTGTTATTGATTGCTGGTTTCATTCCACTGTGGCCAGAGAGGATACTTTTTGTGGTTTTAATTTTTTAAAGTTATTGAGGCTTGTTTTATGGCCTAACAAGTGGTCTATCTATATAATGTTCCATGTTTGCACTTGAGAAGAAAGTGTATTCTACAGTTGTTGGGTGGGTATTCTATTTAAGTCAGTTAGATCCAATGGTTGTATAATGTTGTTCATGTCTTCTATTTCTTTATTGGTCTTCTGTCTAGTTGTTCTATATGTTCCTGACAGTAGGATATTGAAGTCTCCAATTATTATTGTAGAACTATTTCTCCCTTTAATTGTGTCAGATCTTACTTCACACTTGTTGGGGCTCTATCGTTAGGTGTTTATATATTTAGCATTGTTATATTTTCTTGATGAACTGAATCTTTTTCAATATATGAAATGCACTTCTTTGACTCTTATAACAGCTTTCATCTAAGATTCACTGTCTCAAGATATTTTTTATTTCCTTTTGTTTTCTTCTCTGACTCATTGGTTCTGAAGTGTGTTGTTTAATTTTCATATATTTCTGAATTATCCAGTTTTATTTCTCTTGTTGACCTAGTTTCATACCACTGCGGTAGGAATAGATAATTAATATGATTTCAATCTTCTTAAATTTGTCAAGACTTATTTTATGACCTATCATGTGATCTAGTCTGCAGAATGTTCTGTATGTACTTGAGAAAAATGTTTATTCTACTTGTATATGTTAAATGTTCTATATATGTCTGTTAGGTTCATTTGCGTAGTTCAATTCCATTATTTCCTCATTGATTTTCTGTCTGGATGACCTATCCATTGTTGAAAGTGGGCTATGAAGTCACCTATTATTACATTGCTTTCTATTTCTACCTGGACATGTTAATAATTATTTAATATATTTAAGTGCTCTGATATTGTGTGCTTATATGTTTACATTTGTTATGTCCTTATGAATTGATTCCTTTTTCGTTAAGGTCGAGTGTTGCTTAATGATGGGGATACATTCTGAAAAATCATTGTTAGATGATTTTGTTATTGTACAAACAGTATAGAGTGTACTCTGCAAACCTAGATGGTTTAGTCTACTACACCTAGGATATATGGTATAACCTATTGCTCCTAGGCTACAAACCTGTACAGTATGTTACTGTACTGAATACCTCAAAAAAGGAACATAACCAACAATCATTTCTTGTGTGCATCCAACATTGCATCCAAACCCTTCAGGAAACAGTGCCGATGCATGGCATCTCAAAAAAGATAACAGCAGAAAGATAAAGTGTGCATGAGTGCGTACACAGAAGCCATCTCACCGCCAATGGTAAGGACATGGGAAGAGGGATGGAGGAGATGTCCACTAATTGAAGAAGAATATCAAAAAGGAGAGGAAGAAAAAAACTTTTGAAAAGCATGACATAAGGAAAAAATGAGCAGAAACCATGAAGAACACTCTGGTATTGAAAATCACTCCAGTGGGACTAGACGCGCCTTTATATAGAGGAGAGAGAGAAGAGAAAGAGAAGAGAAAGAGAGAGAGAGAAGAGGACAGAAAGAAGGAGGACTAAGGAGAGACATAAGAAAAAAAGATCAACAGAGGATGGGATGGGAGTTTGTCCATGCCACGGTGCTGCGTGTGTGTGTGGGTGTGGGCAGGTGGGCAGTGGCCCTGACAGACTCTCCTCTGTCTCCCCACTCACCACTGATTCCTGGCCCCATTCCAGCTAAGGGTGGTTGACACAGAGATTTTGTGACAGCTTGCTCTATTATTTAAACCACCAGAGCTGGCAGTGAATTCAGCTTGGGTTGGATCCAGCCTGCTGGATCTCACTGGTTTTTTTCAACATAAATCACAAATCTTTTTGTTCCTTTGCCTGCCATGGGACTGTCATTGGGAAAGTGGGATACCATATATACCCTCCTCCCCTCACAGACTAAATGGAACATATATGGGTCATCATATGGAGATATATAATACAGTGTAGGGTTAACAACCATCAGTCCATCCTCATTGGATAATGGATTATATATATATATATATATATAGTCCATCATTGACCAAAACATTATTGTGTAGCATAAAACTGTATATAATGAACTTCTTTATCTTTTGTTAAGCTTTTGGCTTAAAGTCTATTTTGCTGGAAATAAGAGCAGCAGCCTTTGTTCTCCTTCAGTTTCCATTTGCATGGAATATCTTTTTCCATACCTTCACTTTCAGCCAATGAGTGTCTTTAAAACTTAAATAAGTCTCTTGTAGGCAGCACATAGTTGTCTTGTTGTTGTTGTTGTTGTTTTACCCAGTCACTCAGTATTTTTTAAAGGGAGAATTTAAATCATTTACATTTAGAGTAATTATTGATAGTAAGACATTACTATTGCCACCTCAGTAACGATTTCCGATTGTTTTTTAGTTCATTTGTTCTTTTCTTCCTCTCTTGCGCTTTCTTTGTAAGTTGATTTTTTATAGTGATATGCTTTGATTCTTTTCTCTTAATCATTTGTGTGTCTATTATAGGGTTTTTTTTTTTGTACTGTGAAGATTTATAATACATATTTTAGTTATAACGGTCTATTTTAAGCTGATGACAACTTAACTTGAATTGCATGAAACAGTTCTACACATTTACCTTCCCCATCGACATTTTATGTTTTTGTCACAATTTATATCTTTTTATATTGTGTAAGCATTAACAAAATATTATAGCTACAGTTATTTTTAACACTTTTTATTTCAATTTACATGCTAGAGTTCAGTGTGCTTTAAACATCACCATTGCAGTATTATAATATTTTAAATTTGAATATATATTTAACTTTACCAGTAAATTTTATACTTTCATGTGTTTTTATGTTACTAATTAGCATCCTTTCATTTCAATTTGAACAACTCTAGCATTTCTTGTAAGGCATGTGTAATGGTAATAAATTCCCTCAGATTTTATTTGTGTGGAAAAGTTTTTATCTCTCCTTCATTTCTTTTTTTTTTCTGCCCCCCACCCCACTTCCCAATCTATATTTGTGGAAGGACAAATTTGGCGGGACTTCTTCCCGGAAAAGTATTCTTGGTTGGCAGTTTTGTTTTGTTTTCTTTTCTTTAAGCAGTTTAAATCTATCTTACTCTCTCTCTCTCTCTCTCGGTCTGCAAGGTTTCTGTGGAGAAATCTACTGATACATAATCAGTGTTCCCTTGTATATAATCAATCTTATTTCTCTTGCTTGTCTTGGTAAAGATTTCTTTGGATTGAGTCATGGATGGCCATATTTCTCCCCAGATGTGTGAAGTCTTCAGCTATTATTTTTGTAACTACGTTTTCTGTTCCTTTCTCTCTCTCTTGTCCTTCTGGGACTTCCTTAATGAAGATATTGTTTTGCTTTATGGTGTCGCATAACTGACATAGGCTTAATTCACTCTTTTCATTCTTATTTCTTTTTTTTTCCTGTATATTTCTCCTGTATAACTGTATAATATCAAGAGATCTATCTTTAATTTCACGGATACTTTATTCCACTTGATTGAGGCTGCTGTTGAAGCTATTTTATTTTTTATTTCATTCATTTTATTCTTCAACTCCAGAATTTCTGTTTGGTTCTTTTTTATGATTTCCATCCCATCTCTTTGTTGAACTTTTGTTTTATTTATGTATTGTTTGCCTGAGTTCATTGAGTTGTTTATCTGTATTCTCTTGAATATTGCTGAGCTTCCTTAAAATAATTATTTTGCATTATTTTTTGGATAATTCACATGTTTCCTTGCTTCTTAATGTTTCTAATGTCTTTGCATTAATGTCTGGGCAATTGAGGGTGCAGTCACCTCTTTAATACTTTTCGAAATGGCTTCACTTGAGAAAGATTTACTTATCCCTGAAGGTGGCTGCAAGGACATCAGCTGGGTGGGGTACAGCATATCTGGTTCCTGGGAGGACACAGTGGTATAGTCTCCAGGTAGCCCCATGAGCTGAGGTCAGTGTTGGCAAACCCTGGTGTATGTGGGGGTGGATCTTTTGTGGCCAAGACTGTGGAGATCCTGCAGGTGATGGTAGTGTGCTGGCACTCAGAATGGTAGTGGAGCTGGAGTCTGGCTTCTGACACACACAGAACTAAACATGGGACATAGGTGTACTTGCTGTGGCAATGGCACTGGTGTCTGAGGTGCCAGCCTGTGCGGATCTCTTGTGGAAGTCTCCATAGTGACTCAGGGCGGGGTTGGGGGACCCAGCCTTGGCACAGGCTCTGGGATAACAGGGTGCAGCAATAGCTTGCATTAGCAGTACACCCCGGGAATGATGAGTCTAAGTCCTGACTCTGGCCTCAAGGGGCATTCACAGAATGGCAACGGTTCAGTTCCAGTGATGTTGGGACAAAGCCATGATTTAGAACCCCAGGGGTAGACGCAGAACAGCAGCAGTTCTGCCCTGATGATGAGAAGTCAAAGTCAGAGCTTAGGAGCCAGGGGTGGGGCATAGCGCAGCAGCAGCCCAGTCC
>NW_024354867.1:921136-939542 GCF_902729225.1 Pteropus medius
TTTTTTCCAGAAGAGCTCTTTTTTGCTCTCGTGTTAAGGAAGTTCCTGTTTCAGATTATCAACAGTGGCTAAATGTTACATTTCTGCAACTGCTTATATTTAACAAACTGGTTGCAGATTTTAGAGCTAGACTGGTTTTGCTCCATTTGGATCTTGTCCTTTGCAGTATATCTTCTTTGACAAGAACAGAGCAGTATGCTCACGGAAGAATGGATGAAATATTAGTTTTAAAAAGAACAGATTTACTTAAGTTGAATCAATCCAACAGAAGCTGATATGCAAGAAATTCTACACTGCAAGCCTGCATCCTGAAGGCACCTGGCACAGGCTAAAGATGACACTGGAGGGACCAGAGCCCATATGCAAACCTGCCCTTTGGCAGATGCATGTGCTTGGGCTGCCTTTGAATAGCCAGATGGGCCTAGTCTGACTTCAGAGCTTTGAGAGTAGCTCAAATTAAAGGTAATGACATTTGCATATAAATAGCCCCAAGAAGGAAAAATTCAAAGTAGTGTACCTATTAGAACCTAATTACAAGTGTGCATATTTGAGAAGTTTGGCAAGAAAACTCTTAAGCCACACAAAAATTAGTATCTCTAGTTCTCTCTATAATGGGCATTTGTTCATTTTCTATTTATAGTAAGTCATAGTGCTTCAATATTTGCAATGCAATGAGATCTCTTTCAAAATATGCCTCTAATATGATGCTGATGTTGACAAGAATAACAATAACAATAACAATAACAATAATAATAAATGTTTAGGGGCCATAAATATATGATAAGCATATTAGTAGACATTAATATGCATTATCTTCTTTAATTCTATAAACAATAACAATAGACTTACTAAAATTGAAATAGAAAGAAAATCACAAGTATTGGTGAGGTTATAGAGAAGCCAGGACTTGATTTGCCTGCAGATATGAGTATAAATTTGTACAACTTCTTTGGACAGTTTCTTGGCAGCAGCTATTACAATGAAATATAAGCTTACCCTATGACCCAGCTTTTCCACTTCTAGGTCTATACTTAGTAGAAACACATACACATGTTTAAAGAAAGACATGTACAAGAATATTCATAGCAGTATTGTTAAAAACACAACACTAGAAGCAATCCAAATGCTCACCAACAGTAGACAGGTGTAATAGGGAGTCTGACCTCATTGTTTGATATTTGACTACTAACAGCTTTTATGATTCACCTCTCTTCCTCAGTGTGTCCTGCTAAAAAAAAAACCTAGATGCTTCCTCCTTTGACACAGGCAAGAGATTCAAACCATGCAAACCCTTCCTCCATGAGGGCTCTCATCCCAGCCCCACTCCCTAGTGAAAATAAACACCCAAATCACTCTTCTTTTTTCTTGATCTCAAGTCATTTTAGAACTGCTTGAGAGGCTTGCCCTACTCTCCCTGGTAACCTCAGCTATGTAAGTAATAACCCTTTTTATACCCTCTTGGTATGTGGGTGTATGTGGTGTCCTCATTCTCAGGCATCTGAATTGAACTTTCTGTGAGAATTTATTTATCAGCTTCTTCTGATATTCTTATGGCAACAATGGGCAACCCAGCATATTGCCTTGTTCCTGTTTTTTAAGATGTCTATCTTGAATTATAAATGTTTGGTATTGAAATAAAACTTTATAAGTAATAATAAACTTTTGAATTATGAAAGCCTATCTATGGCACATATTTTTTCACTGAATATTTAACTTAAAATTCTCTAAAAAATACCAAGTCTTTTGAAAAAATGAGTGCGTTTAGTCACAGTTATTAATTAGATGAAAAAATAATAAAAATCCAGAGCAATAAAGCAAGAAAGAAAGATGGAGAGAGGGAGAGGGAATAAAAAAGAAAAGAGGAGAGAAAAGAGGAGAGGAGATAGTAGAGAGAGAAAGTAGGGGGGAGAAGGGAAGGAAGGGAAGGATGGGGGGAGGTTGGGGGAGAGGAGAAGGGGCATGGGAGGAGGGAAGAGAAGAGAAGAGAAGAGAAGAGAAGAGAAGAGAAGAGAAGAAAGAAGAGAAGAGAAGAGAGAAGAGAAGAGAGAAGAGAGAAGAGAGAGAAGAGAAGAGGTCATTTAAATTGCAAATCATATATATCTGGTAATGAATTAATATCCAGAATATTTTAAGAACTTCTAAAATTCAAGAATAAAAAACAACTTAATTCAGAAATGAATAAAAATTCCTCAAAAGAAGATATACAAATGACCAATAACCACATATAAAGATGTTCAAAATCACTAATCATTAAGGAAATGCAAATCAAAACCACAATGAGATATGACTTCACGCCCATTAGGATTGCTGTTATTTGAAAAAATGGCAAGCATATGAAGAAATTAGAACCCTTGTGCATTGCTGATGGAATTGTAATAATGGTGCAGCCTCTGTGGAAAACAGTATTACAGTCCCTCATTAAACACAGAATTATCGTATAATCTAACAATTCCAATTTTGGATATATACCCCAAAGGATTTAAAGCAGAGACTCAAACATATATTTGTACACCCATCTTCATAGCATCATTATTCACAATAGCCAAAAGGTAGAAGCAACCCAAGTGTCTATTAATGGATAAATAGATAAACAAAATGTGGTATACACATGAAGTAAAATATTATTCAATCTTAAAAAGGAAGAAAATTCTGGCACATGCTACAACATGGATTAGCTTTGAAGACATGCTAAGTTAAATAAGTCAGTCAAAAAATGGACAATTATTATATGATTCCCCCTACATGAGGCCCCTTGAGTAGTCAAATTCATAGAGACAGAAAGAGTGGTGGTTGCCAAAGTCTGGAGGGAAAGGATAGTTGGGAGTTATTGCTTAATGGGTACAGAGTTTCAGTTTGAGAAGATGAAAAAATTCTGGAGATGGATGTAGGTATTGGTTATTCGATAATGTAGTGTACTTAGTGCTGCATCTGTATGCTTAAAATGATTCAACTAGTGAATTTTGTTATATATATTTTGCCACAGTAAAAAAAGTAAATATAATCTTGTGATTTGGAAGATAAAATAACCAGAACCACAGAGAATGGTCTTGTTATTTTTATGGTGAATTGCAACCACTCAATTAGCACTACATCAATTCCATTAATAAATGTACACTTAAAGTATAAAACATCTAAAATAAAATTTACACTAAAAAATGTACTTCTGCTTTGCTATATTTACGCTGATGTTTTTAGATTTATTTTCTGAAAGAAGAACGTGATATCATTGGTGATCCAAAGCAAAAGAAAATGTAGAAGGACATCAATTATTAAAATCAATTTTAAAGCTTGAATTATCTAATCTGACACCTTCAGTCATTAAAGTGATTTGATAACTGCCAGATATGTTTCCTTTGGTGCTCAATAAACCAAGAGCAATCTTGACAATATGATTAATTAATGCAGGAGTACTTCGTCTTTGTATGTACTTCAAGGCATTTTTCTTTATAGGTGTTTGATTACTAGATAACTGAGAAAAGCTAGGATTTATATAGCCATGGTATATGTTTGGGTTGGTACCTTGAAGTACAACTATGTTCTTTCACAAAATGTCCTTTGGAAACACTGTCAGAGAAGGAATTCTTTGTTAGATGAATCCTGGTCCAAGTAAGTATATGTTTATATTCATGAGCTCAAATGGGCAAAGAGCTTTTAGAGACTTGGAGCAAACTCATGCAGAACTAGCGATGAAGACTTGTATGAATGGTATATACTTGAACCAATGGTGTATACTTACTCTAGAGTTACTTAGGACTTCACTCTTCTGTTTAATTTATGTGTTTAAAATTAGAAAATCTGTGAATGGATAAATATACTGTCGTGCATTCAGACAATGGAATATTATTCAGCACCAAAAAGAAATAAGCTATGAAGCCATGAAAAGACATGGAAGAACATTAAATATATGTTACTAAATGAAGGAAACCAATACAAACAGGCTACATACTGTATAATTCCAACTATATGACATTCTGGAAAAGGCAAAACTATGGAGACAGTAAAAAGATCAGTAGTTAAGAGGGGTTAGGGAGAGGGAGGGATGAATAGGCAGAGGACAGAGGATTTTTAGGATAATGTAACTATTCTATATGATAGCACCGTGGTGAATAAATGTCATTATACATTTTTCCAAATCCATAGACTGTACAACTCCAAGAGTGAACCCTAATGTAAAGTATGGACTTCAGGTGACAATGATGTATCTATGTAAGTTAATCGATTGTAATAGATGTACCACTGTGGGGCAGGGTGTCCATAGCTGAGAAGGCTGTACATGTGTGGGGACAGGATATAGAAACTCTCTGTGCCTTCTTCTCAATTTTGCTATTAATCAAAAACTACTTTAAAAAATAAAGTCTATTTAAAAAATTAGAAACTCTAATGACAAGCAGAAAGTTAAACTTTTCATTGAGTTGATTGACTCATTTATGTGTTCATTAGAGTTACTTAAAACCAGTCTTGGTATTTTAGGGCAATGAGGATCTCCATTCAGACAGTTAATATGCTAGTTGCTACTGTGTAATCTTGGGCAACTCATGTAACCTAGCTGAAAAGAGAGATAAAAATTTTACACTTAGTTTTATGATATAATTAAACACAATGGCTAAAATATGCATAACATATGGAGTAAGTCTTTAATAAATATTAGCTTTTATTTGTTGTATTAAGGCCTAACAGGGAATCTAAATGCACTTCAGATCTTTAAAACCTTACCTATAATTATTTTTCATGAAATAGGCCTTTTATTATATGAAACAAAAATAATTGATGAGAGTAATTTCATGAAAATAGAGGTCAAAAGAGTTGCTTTTATTGACTATGTAATTCTGTTTATATAGTCGGTTTGGATTCTGCCCATCTCTGTGTCCACAAACCAGATCAAGATTAGATCATCCCAAGTAGATGATTGTCTGTATTCTTGTTCTCAGAATGCTATAATACAGACTATTTCAGATTGATTTATGCTAACATATTGAAAACCAGAAGTCTTACGCATTTAAATAAGAATTTGACATTAAAATATTCTGCTGGCTATAATCACCATGATATAATAAACGATCTGAACCCTACTGATTATATTGAAAATGCATCCCATATTTACTAGTAGCAGAATAATAGTATGTGATTATAAAACAAAAGCAGCTACTATGTCTGCTTCCCCAGTTCCTAATTGTTAAGCTATTATTACAACAATGTATAATTAGTAGTTTCATGATGATGAATACTATGATCACCTATATATTTTCGGTCTCAACATATTGTGATAGTGTGTATTTCTTATAAGCTCTTATAAATTAAAGTAGAAAAAGAGGTGCTTTAGGGTTTATAAGAAACATGGACAAGATAATACATAACTGGGGCCTTAAGTTGTATAAATTAGAGCATGAGGTTATATTAGTTCTATTAAATTGAGATATATATTAACTTAGAAAAAATTGCAAAGCCAAAACTTTTCATCTATTTCTTTATATTTTTAGTAAACACTCCTGATTTAACTGATCTCATAAGTCAAATAAAGAAAATACAAATAAAACTATATAGAGGGCTTCGATCTGTTCTTCTACTGACTGATTTTTGTCTTTTTTTAGTAATTCCCTTTCCATGCAAAGAGAATTATTTTATTTTGAGAAAAGGCATTGCATTCTCTATTATCTTGATTTTTGTAACAATGCCAGTATAAGTGAACCCTGGGAGTTCTTGCTGCTTGTGTGTGTTTGTTTACAGGGTTGAGGGAAGAGGGTGAAGAAGGAAAGCCTCTCTGGACATACAACAAAGAAAGAGATTCTGCTGTTTGCTGATGCACTTAGACTCTCCAAGGGTCAGGTGGTAATTTCACCCTGTGAATCATAGCCTTGGACTGCTGCCGCATGTGGTGAAGGCAGCCCTTGATTTCATTTACAGAAAAATAAACAATATCCCATTGCTCTCCAAATCAGTTTCAAACTTTTGCATTCTTATACCCTAGAAGCCAGTAAATTTATATTAACAAATTTAATATTACACATTTTCTGAAGAAACATACACACACATACATATACAGAAAATAAATTTCAATATGTAAGTTAATTACTATGTATGTAGATAAACTTTGCATCTACTCTGACTCAGTCCAATTGTATTTAGCTTTTTTTTCATAAAGCTAAATTTATTAAATTTAAATGACTATTCCTTATTGTGAGATTATGTTTCTTCCTACATTTTCATATGCTGAAATGTCTTGTCCTTTACAGAATGATGTTAATTTGGCTTCTCTGTTTTTTTTTATGTCCTCAGCTGACAAAATTAAAAGCTAGAAACACTTAAACATCCTAATTAATTTTTTTTTTTTGCAAATTTACTGGCGGTAACCACAGCCTACATAAAAACATACCTTCTAGGTTGCATGCTTCACAATATTGAATTATTGCTTGGCAATTTCTTCAAACAAGTTATGTAACAGTATAAAAGTGAGAATTCATATTAAACCAGTGTAAAAATGTATTGAGCTCTTTTTTAAAAAGGCATCGCTGGGTTCCCTGATGGCCCACATCAGCTTCTGGAATATTCATCTTCCTGCAATGATAGTTTCACAGAATGATGCTAATAATGATCACAGGAAAAGTAAAATATTCTTTAAAATAGATGTAAAAAGTGTGGGGCTAAATTCAAAGAACAGTGAAGATCTTAGGATCACATTTATAGAATTAGAGTAGTATCACTAGTATGAATAAGAACTTATGCCTTCAATTATAATGCGTTTGACCCAGTATCACCTCTAAAACCTGAAAAGAGTTCATTTGACCTTAGAACGCTCTACCTTCCCTTGTTTCAGGCTCTTATTTCATTTCCTTTAGATAGAGAGAAAGAATATCACCACAAATGAAAGAGCATTTGAATGAATAAGCATATCACTGTGAGAAATAATACTTTTCTTTCTAAAACAATGGAAGTATGTGCAAACTGTAGAGGTATATGCAAGTAAGATGCACAGAAAAGGCATTTGTTGGAATTTGGGGGTGTGATACTACATAGTGGGGTTATGCATGGCATGCGTTTGAACATGAGCAATTCATATTGATGCTGAAATAGAGAAGTAAATAAAATGCAGTTGCTGAATTTTGTAGGATGGGAACAGACTATGTGAATTACATGGACTGAGAATTTTATAATCAGCATGTTGCTTCTGATAGCTGTAAGAGAACAATCTTGCATGGAGCTGCATTGGGTGTTGAATTTGACAACTCCTGTCAGACAAGGCAATTCAGAATCAGGGCAATGTAAAAAGAAAATCCTGAAGACAATACGTAGGCTTCTCTATATCCAAGGAATAAGTGGTTAGTGGTTGCTACACCTGCCACAGTGGGATTAGACTTACATTAATTTGCAACTTGTTTGTATATAAATATATGTTTGCATTAATTATGTAATTATGTGTCAACAATATATAAGATTCTTCCTTAGCTTGCTTGTTTGTCATGGTGATCATTCAATAAATATTTGCTGACTGCCACATATTTGCTTGTTACTTAACCAACAATAATATGCAGAGGACACAAATATTTCAACTTCTGAGCATAATATTCAATATTTACAATAAAATTAGAAAAACGAAAAAGTAGTCAAAAGCAGAAACTCAGCTATTTAAAAAATAAAAGTATGAAAGGATTGAACTCTTCATCTCTGCAAATTTGAACACAGTAATTTATATAGTACATGGGCATTGTCAGAATCCAAGTGAGTCAGTTAATTTTCTAGTTAATTTGAAACTTAATTATTCCTAGAAAGTGATGTACTGTTTTCTGGTGTTTTTAAATTGTGGCTCATAAACTTTTTGATGTAAAACTATTAAAGAATATTTTAGGCACTTACCGGAAAAGGAAGAGAATTTGATATTAGGGAATGGGGAAGCTGTTTCCCTCTCTTTTGAAAATGGAACTTTGGTAATTATATCAAGGTTTAATTTTTTATTTTATTATAAAAATATGTCATTGTATTGCTTTTCTGGTGCTGCCATAACAAAGTGCTATAGGCTGGGCTGCTTAAACAACAGAAATTCATTTTTTATACTTCTGGAGGCTAAAAGTTCAAAATCAAGGAGTTGGCAGGTTTGGTTTCTACTGAGGCCTTTCTCCTTGGCTTACAGATGGTTGCTTTGTCTTTGTGTTCTCACATGGTCTTCCCTCTATGTGTGTGCGCCGCTGGTGTCTCTCTGTGTCCGAATTTCCTCTTCGTATAAGGACAGTTTCCTTTTCTTATTAGATTGGACCAAGGTCATTCTAATGGGCTCATTTTACCTTAATCACCTCTTTAAAAGACCTAGCACCAGATACAGTTACATTCTGAGGTACTGGGGGTTAGGGCTTCAACGTGTGAATTTCAAAGGAGGGGAACACAGTTCAGCTTGTAACAGTCATGCTTATTGAAAATAATTTAAAATAGAAAGTTATGGGGTAAAAAGTGAAAATTTTCTCTTTATTCTTCCCTGACTCACTTCTCAGAGGTAAAGTGAGTTCATAAATTCTTAAATATTTGTGTAAGAGATTAACTAGGTATTCACTAAACCTATTCTTTCTTCTTCCTGGGCAAAAACCTAGACTATATTTCTCAATCTCTTACAGTTAGATGAGGTCATGTGACTGCATTTTGACCAATAAAATGTGGCCCTACATTTTAGACCAGATCCATAAAAACTTTCATGGGCATGCTTCCCTGTTCTTCCTCTTGCATTTCAATAAAAATCACAGTGTTGAAGAGGGCAGAGTCACATTTAGAAAGACCTTGAATCACTGCTGAGAAGACTGATACTTGCTCAGAATAGAAAAACACATTTTGAATTCTGCATGAACAAGTTAACTTCAGTTGCCTTAAGCCACTGAGATATGGAGACTTATCTTTTACAACAGCTAGCATGATCTTAACTAAAACTGTAGAAATTTTCTAAATTAACACATGCTTACATTTGTGCCCCATAATGCTACACATTCATTTTTGCAACTTGCTTTTTAAAGACAAAATAACAAGCCACTTTCTATATAGCTCCGTAAGGATCTCCCTTTTTTCAATATAGTAAAATTTATGCATTTACCATTTTAACCATTTGAAAGTATAAATTCAATAACATTTAGTACAATCACAATGTGTGCAACCATCACCACTTCCTTGTTCCAGAAAATATCACTCCAAAAGGAGATACTGTACCCACTAAGCAGTTGCTCCCCATTACCATCTCCCCTCAGTCCCTGACGACCACCAATCTGCTTTCTGTCTCTTGATTTTCTTATTATGAATATTTTATATAAACTCAGTCATGAAATATGAGGCCTTTTGTATCTAGATTCACTCACTTAACAAAATGTTTTCGAGGTCTATTCATATTATGGCATGTATCAGTACTTGATTTCTTTTTGTAGTTGAATAATTCTTTCTTGTATGGCTATGCAACAATTTCTTTATCCATTCATCCATCTATGGTCATTTGGGCTGTTTACACCTGTTGGCTATTGCAAAGAGTGCTGCTATGAACATTAATGTACAAGTTTTTCTTTGAACACTTGTTTTCAATTTGGGGGGAATACGCCTAGGAGTGTTGGGTTATACAATAATTCTGTTTAATTTATTGAAGAACTGCCAAACTGTTGTATATAGAAGCTAAATCATTTTATATACCCACAAGCAATGTATGAGAGTTCTCCACATCCTTACCAACACTTGTTATTTTCCTTTTCTAAAAAAAATTATAGCTATCCTAGTGCATGTGAAATAGTATCTCATTGTGGTTTTAATTTGTATTTCCCTAATGACTAATGATGTTAAACATCTTTTTTGTGTGCTTGTTGGCCATTTGTATATCTCCTTTGGAGAAATATTTTTTCAATGCTTTGTCCATTTCATAATTGGGCTATTTGTCTTTTTGTTGTTGTAGAAGTTTTTTTTTTTTTGTTATTATTCATTCTCTTCTAGATCCTTATTAGATATTTATTTTGCAAATATATGCTCCCAGTCTCTGGGTTATCTTTTCGCTTTCTCGATAGTGTTCTTTGATTCATAATTTTTTTAAAAATTGAAGTCCAATTTATTTTGTTGTTGCTTGTTTTTTTGTGTGTGTGTCATATGTAAGAATTAATCATCTAATCAAAGGTCTTAAAGATTTACCCTTATGTATTCTCATATGGTTAGCTCTTATACTTTTTATATTTACATATTTGATCTATTTTGCACTAATTTTTATATATGATGTGAGGTGAGGATTCCACTTTATTAAGGTAAGCCAAGATAAAGTTGAATTATTATTACACTTAGTTATAAACTGAAAGAAATACATTGTAAGTAGCCAAGGAGAGCATAGGTGGAATATGATGAGAATGTAAAGGATTTTGAGAGAGTAAAAGAGGAACATGTTAAACCAAGTCTTAATAAGGAAACATGAACTTATGTTCATGGAAAGGAAAACATAAATGTTTCTTGGAGTTTTGACAATGATTTTAGAAAAGCACTAACCAATAATAACTGTGGTTATTACTATTCTGTAATCCTCCTCCATTACCCACGTTTTTAGTTAAAGTTTGCTACAAACAGCAGAGTTTTTTGTTGTTGTTGTTTTTGTTTTTGTTTTATACTCTGAGAGAAGGAAGGGAAACAGTTGATGTCCAGCATGGGATACAATAGCAAATAGAGAACAGCTGTCAGAAAAAGCAATTTAAAATCCTGCAGAAACAAGAAACATGGACAAAAGAGACAAAGGAAAGTGCAACTATCCCCACTCTGTTTCTATTAAAGTAATCCTTGGAGATATTAGGGACATATGGTATGGCTCTATGAAAGAAGCATTTGATCCATTCTTTGGTAACCAATAATGGATAAGGAGAGCCTGTTTATAGAGGGAAGAGCGTAGGAAAAGACACACATGGAACTTAAACAGTCATTTTGGCTCTGGCATTGGGCAAATACATGATAACATAGAAACTAAGCAGAAAAAAAAAAGATTGTGTATATTATAAGGCCTTTAAATATAGAGATAAAAAAACTGGGAATCAATTTTGGAAATAAGTGGGCAACTACTTGGAACTTTTGATCAGGGAAATGAAACAGAGCTATAATTTCAGCATATTAACTTGACAGTATTGTTAAGAAATTAAAAGTTTAGGTCATCGTTACCACTTGGGAAGCACGTGTGATAGTATAAGTGAGAGATTATGAAATTCCAAGCTAGGATTCTAATGAAAGGAATAACAAAAAAAGAGATCATGTGAGATACGGAGGTAGAATTTCTAATATTTGGCAGCTGATTAGATGGTGACAAGGGATGTAAGTAACTACTCCCAAAACTTAATAACATAAAACAACAATAAATATTTATTATCTCTTACAATTCCTGAGGATCAAGGTTGTGGATTGGTGTATCTCCTGAGGTTATGGGCCGATATCAGTCAAGGCTTTAGTTATCTGCAGGTTTGACTGGAGCTGGACTATCCACCTCCAAGGTGGCTTATTCACATGGCTGACAAGATAGTGCAGACTGTTGGTAGGTTTCAGTTGCTCTCCACATAAGTTTCTCCATAAACCTACTTGTATGTCTTCACATCATGGTGGCTGGCTTCCCCTAGAGTGAGTAAATGAAGAGTCTAAGGCAGAAGCTGTAATATCTTATAACCTAGCTTGAGAAGTCTCACACTGTCACTTTTACAATATCCTATTGGTCACATAGGTTAGCCCTAATTCGAAGTGGAAGAGGAGTATACAAGGGTATGAATACTGGGAGGACAGTATCATTGGAGGACATCTTGGTGGCTGGCTATCAAAGGGTGGTTTTCTTTGAGAGAAGGAAACCTTTAGTATATATCCCCAGATCCTAGCCTAGTGCATTACTTGTCTGAAAAATGAAAGATGACTGAGATTTTGAGCATGTATAATTGAGAGAATTGTAGCTCTGTGCCTTATAGAAAGAGATGGAGAAGCTTGTTTGAAAGGGAAGATTATAAGTTTGATTTCTTCTTATATGTTTTCTTTGAAGATGTATTTATTTGTTTTTAAACCCCCAAATTTCAAAGGCTAATTGAAATTGACAAAGTTCAACATATATTCTATATTCACCCCTTCCAAGTGCATGAGTTTTATGGTGAATAAGAAGAGGTATGAACCATTGCCTCAGTTTAGATGGAACTTTTTGCTTTTTGGCAGATGCTATAATATCGAAAGAACTTGATTTTTTTTTTTTCAGGAGAGCTTCTAAACGAGGGCAATGTTCATGGAGACATGATGAGAGACTGAAGATTTTTAAAGGGGCAAAATAGAGATGATTTCATTTTCTGTGCTATATAAAGTTAAAAAATTCCAAAAGAAATCATAATAGACTTGCAGTTTTTAGAGATGCATTTTTCTTTGCCAAACCCCTAATTTCTACTGTCATTTTATGATAACAGCTAACATGACTGCATGTATCTATTCTAATCACACAGAGCCAGACATTTTATAACACGCAGCCTCAAGGATGTGTCTGGCCTTGTTGAATCCCTATGGGTGCTATTCTTATACTCTGAGTTTGAAGCTTCATTATTCCTTAATTACTTATTAGAACTGCACATACCACCCAAATGGAGATTTGTAAGTGCAAGCATGAGTGTGTATGTAAGAGAAGCTATAATCATTTCTTGTATCCTATCTCATTCCATCGAAAAGCTTCACACCCTTGTGTTGTTGTAGCAGATGGGTAACCTGTTCGTTAACATATAATTTTTGAGATTTGCAGTACAGTTTGCCCTAACCATCCATCCATTAACAATAAACTAGAACTGCCCTAGTATTCTAATTTCCTACCACTCTCCATCCTGGATTAAGTGATGTGAATTATTTATTACCCTGTAATATCTATTTGTCTGTAAAGGGTGTTTCTTTTGTTCATATTAAAATTGACTGCAGCTTTTATAACCAAACCAAAATGTTGCCTATTTCCTTCTTTTTACTGTTAATTTAAATAGAAAAAAATATTTTTTTGGAAGATCCATTTTAGCACAGAATTGATTTCATGTGTTTCTCCTAATGATTAGAGCAACACTGTTTGCTACCTCCCCAATCTGTCACTGGCTAGCATAGGGGAAATTTCAGGTGACACTAATAAATCTTGCAAATTTAGAAGAGCTGAATAGACATACAGCCATGTGATGAAGCATATTGCAAATAGTTAACACAGGAACCGTTATGTCTGAGAGAAAAAGACATAAAAGCTACTACTAGCATTAAACATAAGGCTTTTGTTTTTCTTTTTTGTTGTCGTTTTCAGTTTTATGCTTTGATTCTTTGGTCTATTTGTTGACAGCACTTTCATTCTTCTGCATTTAAAAATTTTAATTTAATGAATACTAATTTTAAGGAGAATAAAGCACATATTTAACAATACTAATTTGGGGACTATACAGTTGATAAAGAGTGACTGCTATAAGTATTCAGTGGTTATTAGTGATAAGAAATAGCCCAAGGTGTGCAATTATTTCCCAGAAGATATCTGGGCATCTTCCAGCAGTAATTGGAAGACTGAGAAGGAAGTGTTTTGGATAATATTCTATTCCAATGTACTTCTCAAACACTCAAGTTGCTCTGTAGATTCGTACAGAAGCTCTTGTCCACTTTCAGAATCTCTCTAAAAATGGCAACCAGATGGATTTAGTCACTTGCATTTATGAATAAAATTCATGTGTGGCTTAGAGAGGGAAAGTGACCCAGGGAGTACTTTTCCTAGGCACTTTAATGATGTTTTTCATGACTCAATCTGTGGGACTGGAGAGGATCTGGAATCCTATCTCTCCTGTTTTTGGGGAGATGGGAAAGGAATTCCAACATTGCTACTGTTGAACGGAAAGCCTCACAGCATGACTCCTGATTTTCCTAATGTGCAAATTACTGTAACTTCAACCCCAAAGGTCTGAACCGTTTCTGTCAATTTAGTGTCTGAGTTTTGGTATAAATGCAAAAGAAACTTCAAAATAGAATTGCAGATTTTTACTTCTAGAAGTATTTTTTTTCTGAAATACTATTGAGATATTTACCTTGATTGACTGATGTGATCTATACTGGAAGTTGGCAGAAGCGAGCTCTGTCCTCGGAATAACACCAACTCTTCACTACTAGGAAATGCATGAGGCTGGAGAAGTTTTCCTCTCCTATTCTGTTTCATCTTTTTATTTGGTCTAGTCCCTCCTGTGACCAGTGCTGCTGAATATAGAATGGCTGATTAGGGTGAATGGTACAGTCTGTGGCAATGAAGACAGACCAATTTACTGGTACCTTTGGGGACAGAATCGGTGGCATTTTACTTATTGGTGGTTGGAGTGAGCCAGTCACAGACAGTGCCACAGAAACGAGTGTGTAAAGTCCGCTTTGTTAATGTCCTGGCATGGGAGCAAATCAGATAAAAGGGAGAAAAGGCCAATTCCAGAACTAAGGAATTAACTATGCTTGTTTTACTTATAGGTAAAGATAACATTTGACATCCTTTCATTTTCTAGGAAGTACGTTGGATACTGCATTTATTTCAGACTTCCAGAGCTACTTCTATTTTTTTAAATGAGTATTCTAAGAACTTATCTTTTAGGGGAAAAGTCATTCTTTTTCAATCATATATGAAATTTTTTATTCAACCTGATAATACACAAAATAAACACTGCACTCAAAAGCATCCATAGAAATAATGCTGGTTAACGCTATTGAGTTATTTATACTTTCTTCTCTTTATGGTTTGCTCCCTCTCTGTTGTCAAAAAAAAAAAAAAGTCAATCTTTGGTGCTTCCTTAATTCATGGTAGCTTTGTATACACAGGAAGCACAACAGCCTTCTCAGCTTTTGTTTTTCTATAGACTGCTCATTGAAAAGAGGGAAGAAAGATGATCATTTTGAAAGTAGTAAAAGGGGATGCAGGTAAAAGGAAATTGAGGTCAGTAAGGTACTGGGACTATTTTATTAGTTTCAAGTATACAGTACATCGGTTAGACATTTATAGAGTTTATAAAACAATCCCCCTAATTGCTCTTTCTCTCCTCTGGCTCGCCATCTAGCCATTGCATTAATTTTAACTGCATTCCCTATACCATGCTCTCCATTCCCGTGACCATCTATCAACTACTAATTTGTATTTCTTTAACCCTTCACTCCATTCTCCCAGTCTCCCAATCCCCCTCTCCTCTGGCCGTCCTCTATATTTGTGAGTCTGTTTTGATTAGTTTGTTCTCTTTGTTCCTTAGATTCCGCATATAAGTGAAATCATATGGTATTTATCTTTCTCTGTCTGACTTATTTCACTCAGCATAATAACCTCTAGGTCCATCCATGTCATTGCAAATGGTAGATTTCATTTTTTTTAATGGCTGAATAATATTCCATTGTATGTATGAACCATAACTTCTTTATCCAATCATCTGTTGATGGGCATTTAGGTTGCTTCCATATCTTGGCTATTGTAAATTGTGCTACAATGAACATTAGGGTGCATAGATCTTTACAAATTACTGTTTTTGGTTTTCTTTGGATAAATACCCAGAAACGCAATTGCTGGGTCAAAAGGTATATCTGTTTTTAATTATTTGAAAAACCTCCAGACTGTTTTCCATAGCGGCTGTAACAATTTGCAATCCCACCAACAGTGTATGAGGGTTCCCTTTTCTCCAAATTTTTGTCAACACTTGTTCTTTAATTTATCGATGATAGCCATTCTGACAGGTGTGAGGTGATATCTCATTGTGGTTTTAATTTGTATTTCTCTGATGATTAATGACCTTGAACATCTTTTCATATGTCTATTGGTCATTTGTATTTCCTCTTTGGAGAAATACCCATTCAGGTCTTCTGCCCATTTTTTAATTGTATTGTTTGTTTCTTGTTGTTGTGTTGTATGAGTTCTTTATATATTTTGGATATTAACCTCTTATCAGATATATCATAAGCGAATATCTTTTCCCATTTAGTCGGTTGTCTTTTTGTTTTGTTGATGGTTTTCTTTGCTGTACAAAATCTTTTTATTTTGATGTGGTGCCATTTTTTTTATTTTTTATTTTTTTATTTTGTTTCCTTTGCCCAGGGAGATATATCCAAAAAGAAATTACTGTTAGCAATATCAGAGAGTTTACTGTCCATGTTTTCTTCTAGAAGTTTTATGGTTTCAGGTGTTACATTTAAGTCTTTAATACCTTTTGAGTTTATTCTTGTATACAGTGTAAGAAGGTGGGTATTGGGACTTACTAATTGCATTTTTGCTTCTCTTGAAGGAAAATGACTATCTGATACAAGTAGGGAAGCTGATCCATTGATAGCTTTTATCAAGTTTTGTACATCCTAAGTGCCAGATGTAGTGAAGCTATACAACACCAGGAGGCCACGCTGACTTGGACTATGGGCACCTTAGTATTTGGACCAATAAACAGAGAGACTTTCCTAAATGTCCTTCTGGAAACATTACACAATGTTATGTTGGGAGCAGCCATGGAAGGAGTAGGTTTTAGGGATTCCCAGTATTGACTAAGATTAAAATGACAGACAACACTATAGGAAGGGGAATGGCAGTTAGATTTAATTTGAGTTCTAAGAAAATAAAGACATTGTCAACCAAAGTCTGTGAAATAAAAATTATATATGCTTTATAAATTTTTCTTACTCTTTTGTGGTTAAAGTTTGTACATACAGTTAACTGTGTGGGTAATTATCTTAAGCTTTTTACCAAGTGCAAGATATTTTATTTCTGCAGAAAAATAACTGTTTGGAGTAAATTACATTGACTTATTCATATAAACTATCAATGCCTTGATGTAATAATCCATTAATTAGTTAGAATTTATATTACTTTCCTTCTGCCCACAAAGTTTTAATCAATCTATTTCTATTGATAGTAAGAAAAGATTGAAAAAGAAAATTCTCCACCCTTTTCTTATATTTTGATATTGACTTGTAGAAAAGCTATCACACTATTGGAAAACCAACCAATGTTTCATGCATGAACTTCCTTAAATTAATTTATTCTAGTAAATTCATTAAAACTACTTAAATCCTTTTTTTTTTAAAGGACCACCTATCGGAATTTCTATAATTAGCAATTACAATATTTTGAATAATTGGTAACTCATATACTAAAAATTCAATCTGCGCAAAAGTTGCCTCAACATTCTTTTGTTTCATTTGTTCTAAAATGTAAGATTTTCAGAAAACTGAATTTTTGTACATATTCTGTTTTGTGACTCTGAAGTGTGTCCATTGAGACCATTTCCAATTTTTCACTATTATAAGTAGTGCTCTATTCATTTCTATATTTTTCTTTTTGAACACATTCTTGAAATTCAAATAACTGAATCACAGGTTAGGATATATTTGACACTTGATATACATTAGCAAATTGTCTTTATCAGTCTCTTATATTCCCACTATGGTACATAAAAATACCTTTCTCATTGTACTCTCATTAGCATTTTACAAATTATTTTTTAATTTAATAAAAGAAAACTCGAATTTCATTGATCTTTATTATACATATCATTGATTAATAGCAAGATTGAATAGTTTTTTTGTTTATTAGCCACTGCACATTTTTTTTTGTTACTTTCTTGTTTTTAAGTTAAGGAAATTAGTGCTTCTTATGGTTTTATGTAACTATTTATATTTATATTTTTATATAATAAAGATATTAAAAGTTTGTTGTACTTGCAGATGTATCTTTTTTGTTCATTACATTTTAATATTTTTCATGCTATTTTAACATTTATTACATACTTTTTTCATATTAAAAAATTAATAATCCAGGTTCTGGGTAACTCAGTATGACTTGAAGAATGCATAAGAACTTTTCAGATGAAAAAGAAAAAAGGAAATTTCAGAGGGAAAAGCATACAAACTTGGACCTATCTGAGGAAGTGATAGAGGTGAGTGTTGCTGAAACAAAGTGAGTTGAAGGGGTGGTAGACCAATTGGCCAAATATTAATTTTCTGCAAGACATTTAACAAAATGTCCAGTTTTCTAAATTTACTATTCTAAAAATGAGTTTTCTTTATTAAATTTTGATGCAATTTTTTTCCAAATGAGGCATTTTTATCCTCTTTTTAAGATTTCTGAAAATTTTTAATTTATCAGTTTCTTTTCTCTTCATAGCAGCATTTAAAGTAGTGTTCATGTTGTCAAAAGCTAAGGATATAGTTATTTTACTGCACTTATGAATATGATTAATAGTCAGAAAAATATATTTCATAATAAATATAAAATCAAAATTTTATCCGAAAACTTCAGTTTGCACTGTTGTCTCATTTTTCCAATTTTTTTTTTATTGTGATACAATAACACAACATAAAATTAACTATTTTAACATCTTGTAAATCTAAAACTTTGTACCCATTAAATATTAAATTCCAATAACCCTTCCCACAGCCACTGGCAAGCACCATTTGCTTTCTTTTTTTTTTT
>NW_024354867.1:955161-975855 GCF_902729225.1 Pteropus medius
AAGATTTTTTTTTTTTTAAATCTTGCTTGATTTTCATTTTGACACTGACATCCCTTGATATTGGCCTTTGTTGTCATTACCTATTTTCGGTGATAATATTCTGTAGAAAAATTAATAAGCTGTCTTTTACCAAGATTCTTTAGCACCAACAAATAAAACTTTAAACTATGCTGATGATATTCTTTTTCACTTCAAAATTTGGTTCCACTGTTCTCTAATTGGGAAAATAACGAGTTCCATAGTTGAACTACATTTCTAGATATCAAGTGCTTGACGAAATTGCTAAATCATTGTGTTTAATTGAAATAATTGGTTCCTGGATTTATAATCATGAATTATTCAAAGTTCTAAGACAACACATTCACTAACTATATAAAACAAACACATACATCATATAATTGTAATGCTTATGAAGTCAAACAGAGAGCCAAGAAGTATTCTTTATACACTTAGTTTTTTGAGGATTACAAGAGGCAATATCAATTTAAAACTTTTTATACTTATAACTCATATCTGATTTTGATGAATATTTAATTATTTGGTTTTTTTGAGGTTTAAACTTTTAGATCACCTTCAAACATGAATAAATTTTTAATTCTATATCATAACTTTCTGTACCTCAGTCTCTCAAGAGAAAATTGAAGTATTCATAACATGACTCAATTTTTTAAAATATTTATGAAACTATCATGACATCATGAAGAATGGCACTTTTATTCTCTAAAACTGAATCTTGTTTTCTTTTAAAAATCACTATTTTTTTAAAAATGAAATGTCATTACAGAAGTTCACTTTTTAAAAATCTTTGAACAAAATATGACTGGCTATTGTAAGTACTGGGTCCAGGAGGTATAGACCCATAGGAAAAGTGCTTTAGCATTCATACTGTAGTGAAAAGCTGAAGCTAGAAATTTAGATTATTGATTTTATATTTTTCTTCTTTTCTAATATATGCATTCAATGCTATAAATTTCCTCCTAAGCATTGTTTTTGCCTCATCCTACAAATTTTTAAGGTCGTGTTTTTATTTCCATTTAGTTCAAAATATTTTTAAATTTTCTCTTTCAGATTTCTTTCTTTGACCCATGTGTTGTTTACAAGTATGTTTTTAATCTCCACGTATTTGGAGATTTTCCAATTATCTTTCTATTTTTGATTTCTAGTTCAATTTCATTGTGGTCTGAGGATAGACGTTGTATAATTTCTAATCTTTTAAATATTTTAAGATGTGTTTTATGGCCTAGATATGGTCTATCTTAGTGAAAAGTCCATGAGAGTTTGAGAAGAATGTAAATTTTGTTGTTCTTGGATGAAGTAGTCTATAGATGTCTTTATATCTAATTGATTGATGGTGTTTTTGAGTTCCACTATGTCCTTACTGATTTTCTGCCTGCTGAGCCTATCCATTTCTGAGAGAGGTGTGGAAGTCTCCAACTACAATAGCGGATTTATCTATTTCTCTTTGCAATTGTATTTGTTTCCTCCTCACATATTTGATACATTGTTGCTAAGCCCATATATATTAAGGGTTGTCATGTCTTTTGGAGAACTGACTACTTTATCATTATGTCCTTCTTTATCCCTGATAACTGTCCTTGCCTTGAAATCTCTTCTGTCTGAAAATAATATAACTACTTCAGCTGTCTTTTGATTAGTATTAGCATGACATATTTTTAATTTATATGTGGCTTTATATTTAAAGCGGGTTTCTTGTAGACAACATATAGTCATCTTGTTTTTTGATCCATTTTGACATCTTTGTCTTTTAATTGGTGCCTTTAGATCATTGACATTCAAAGCGATTATTAATATAATTGGATTAATATCTACCATATTCATTACTGTTTTCTATTTGTTGCCCTTGTTCTTTGTTCTTATTTTATCTCACACTCTTTTTCTGCCTTTTGTGATTTTAACTGAGTATTTTATATGATTTAATTTTCTCTCCTTCCTTAGCATATCTGTTATACTTTTTTTGTTTGTTTGTTTGTTTGCTTTTTTTAGTGGTTCAGGCATTCATTCTGATTGGTCAGAACTGAAGACATACCAGTTGTTAAATATTTTGAAGAGGAATATTGGGTGGATCTAACCATCCAAAGATATTTACCCGAATGATTCAATTTTATTTTTAATGCGTTTTCTAAACGGTGCTTCTACTACTATTATTATAACTATTACTATTATATATTCAAATTTATTAAGTCTTGGTATATTTCTTACCACAATCCTATGAGATATGTATTTTTATCCTTGTTTTGTACCTAAGGCATCTGAGGTTTGGAGGGGAGAAATAATTTGCCTAAGATTGTGTGGATTCTTGGTGGCAAAATAAACACACTAATTCAAGTTTGTTTCATTGTCAAGTATGTGTTAATATTATAGAATCATCCAGTTTTTCCAGTGAGTGAGTGAGAAAGAGAAAGGGAGAGATAGACAGACACAAAGAAAGAAATACAACGGTTTTTATAAGTCAAATTAACAAATATTAAATTAGGACAACATCCTATATATAAGTGTAATATAAATGGCACTTTCACACATAAGGGATGGTGTATGTTTTACTTGATCTAGTAGTTGTAACAAAATGCATTGGTAATGCAATGCAGTGTAATCCATTTGGAAAGCAATTTGATAACATATACCAAGTATCTTAAAAATATTATTATACTTCATTTCATAACTATTCCTAGGATTGTTTCTGTATAAAATATATTTAAATATTGAAAAATATACATACATGAAGTTAGATGAAATCTGATTCGTAATAGTAAAATAATAGAAAAACCTAAAAATTTAAAAATGAAGAGTATTGGTGAATAAAATATGGTACGCCATGATCGACTAAATATTACAAACTCATTTAAATGATATTTGTAAAGAATGTTTAAAATATGGAAAAAACTTCTGTTATAATGTTAAGTAAAAGATAAAATCAGGATACAAAATTGTGTATAAGCTGTATAACCATATTTGTGTAAAACAAAAATTCTCTACAGAGATAGGAAGGAAGTGCAGTCAATGTTATAGCTTTACTTTGGTGGTACACTAGAATCAAGTGTCTCAATTTATTCTACTCTATGCAGTTCTGCTTCAAAAAAATTATTTTAATTAATCCTTGTCATGTTCAGCAGATTTGTGTACCACTATGCTTGGTTCTGTTATATCTATGTTTGTATGAGATAATCATCATTTGCTTATAATTGAACTTTCGACACTTAGAAGATTTTAGGGTAATGTTGCTCTCTCTGATATTATTTATCCAAATAGAGAATACTATGCTCAGCCAGTCTTGTTTGAATAGAATCCACGGTCCATATTTGATAATGACTTTTCCAGACTTTATTATACCATGTGAATGTAATTAAATAATACTACTTAGTAATTGAGATATGTCTTTTGGGGCAATATTTTTATATTCATTTATATAACTTTAAAAAATATTTTAATTGGTATTAACTATTAACTTACCCTGGAGCTTATACTCAAATATTGATGAAACTAAGGATTTGTAACTGAATTCTATTAAATGTAAAATCTTCTATGTAATTACAATCTAAGGTTATAAGTATGGGTCCTGGATACACATTCCCATGCTAAGTAATTGGAAAAGACATTTAAATTCTCATTGCCTCTGAAAGCTTGTTTATAAAATGGAATCATATCTATCTTGTAGGATTGCTGTAGGAATTTGCTAACACGTATACAACTCTTACACTTAGAACAATTCCTGATAATAATAAATGTGCTCAGTGTTTGTTGTTACTATCATTGCCCCCATTTTTCAGATTCTTTTTGTGCTCAAACAGCTCCATAATATTTCTATGAGCTGGTGTCAGTACCTCTGTAATACTTCCAGTAAGGCTGTTTATCTTTTTATTCTGTTAGAAGTGAATTGAATAGGGATTCTTGATTGTTTCCTTTTCCCTCAGCACCTACTAGTGATATAGGCTCTTGGTCATTAGTAAGAGGTTACAAGGCCTCAGTTGAACAGCGGTTCTCAACCTGAGAGCCACAAGGCATACTGATAAACACTGAGTAATACCAGCACATTCAGTTCATGTTTCTGGAACTACATCTTGGCTAGGATTTTATCTGTTGCTATATTACTTTTTTCTATCTTAAGAATTCTAGTTTTCTCTCCCCAGTGACATAAAAATGAAGAAAATGAACCTGTTAAAGAGACTGTTCACAAGAGTAAATAAAATTATCCATAGCTGGGCTCTATCTTGTCAGAAAAAACAATTTTCCTCATCATTCTTAGAGTGAAAAGGCCTTTTCCCCATTTTCTTTCTCTCTCCAAGACAGTTATTTTTTTTCCTCCTAAGCTTTTACCATTAAGAATCCCAAGCTAGAAATCTTTGTAATCCAATTTCATTTTAGGAGCATTTAGAGCAATCTTTCTGAACTTTTCCTTTCCTCTAAACATCAGGCTCCTCCTTCTTCTGCCACTTCGCCCCTGAAGCTCCTGTAAAAGCCCTCTCAGACCAGATTACTCTTTTCCACAGCCACCACACTACTCTTTCTATACCTCCTCCTGCTGAGTATGGCCCTCACAAAGAAATGTGTTAAGGAAAATAAAATTTGTTTTCTATAAACAATTTAGTGGTTAGAGAATTAATACCTCCTTGGGAAGTTTGCCTTGGCTGCTCAAGGTGATCCAAGAATCTGCTATTAAAGAGACAAAGACCCTGAACATATTCATTGAATCAGTCTCAACAAAAGTGTCTTGAGGTGAGAGGTTAGGGCCTTTTCAGATCTTTCCTGGGCATATGCACAGCACTGCACATGCACGTGGTTCTCTAGATCCCCATAGTTATGTCAGCTTTTCAAAACCCGCTATGGATATCTCATTCCCTAGATTTTCCTTTTAAGGTTTTGGTCAGTCTCTTGTTTGCCCCAACTGGTATCACCCTCTTAGACAGCAGCAGTGTTAACCAATATCTTTTTATTTATTGACACATGCCCTTAGATGAGCCTTTTTCCACTGAGTGAGTTCTGAGATGGATCAAATTGCAAGAAGCCTTGTAAATGGGCCTTTCCCAGGGAGCTGCCAGAGAGATAAAATAGTGGCTATTCTCTAGGGAGGGGACTTTCTGAGTTGCTGCAAAGCTTTTCTACTTCAAGTGTCTGCTAGGCTGCTGGTTTGCACAGCTATCAAGGTTGTTAAAGCTGCTGGTGGTCAATGTTACCTTGGCGACGTGGAGGAGGGGATGGGGATAGGGAAAATTTCATCATCACGAAGCTCACTGTTCTTTCCCAGATTTCACTGCTTCTCTTAACCAGATGCTCCTATGGTTATTATAGGACTTTGTTTAATTTTCAAAGTTCTTAACAAGTTGATTTTGACAATTTTGGCCAGTGTTCTTTTGGTTTGAATGGCTTTTTGATCATCCTTGTTCTATCATTCCAGAATTCCCACTCCTTGCTTTTTGATCACCTGCTGGTACCATACATTGGTCAAACATGAAAGCAAAAGACAAATAGCAAAGGTTTCGATTAATGCGGTACACAACACCAGTCTTCTGGGAGGTGGAAAAATAAAAAATGTCTGGAGGAGCAAATAGGGAATATCCACTGCACCATTTTTACAGACACTGATGTGTAAACCAGAAAGCCAATCTCACTTCATGATCGGAAATAATTTTTGCATGCACTAGAACACTTGGAATTGAAATGAGTAGGGCATCCTTTCTGTATACAGGAAGTAAAATTTTAATCAGCAGTATGCTTGGTTGGCATGAAATCAGAAAATACAAGTAAATAATAATGTCAAATTTAGTTTGCTAACAACTTCCATGCCTGAAGTAGGAACATGCTTGGCATTAGAGCCATCTTCTCCATGCAAAATAACTGGATGTACAGTATTATAAATGTCATTTTTGAAAATCATCCCCCTTTTCCTATACTTTCTCAGCTGAATAAACTCCATTCTTATTGACACCATTTTTTAGTGCACGTTTGTTCAGCTAGATTAATGCCTTAGTGAAATGGGCACATTTCTATCTCCTTAAGTTTGTTTTCTTTCTCTTCAAGTAATTTTTCATTCACTGGTTTTATGCTTAAATTCTCAGAAAATTATCTTATTTTCCATATTTTAAAGTTATTTGGGTAAGATAATTTCATTTTTGCTTTGGTTACTATCTAGATTGGACTGGTTATGTGAGTCCTTGTATACTCAAGAAGATCCAAAAATTTACTATGATGATGAGAATCATAAATGTGTCCATTAAACCAGGCTGAAGAAAGCTGTCTGGACCAAAAGAATCCTTATTAGGATTTTCCCATAACTCAGCTAAGTTGTCTAGAAAACTAATTTTTTTTATTAAAAAATCAAAGTTATAAAATAGTTTTTATAAGTCAGCTTAGGCTAAACTTTGTTATAATAACTTTCAACAGAAAAATCTCAGTGACTTAGTACAACAAAGATTTATTTTTCATTCAGTTTACACATCTATTATGGCCCAGATGTGACTTTATTCCAGGAGCCCTGCCCAAGATATTCCTAGTCTCATGACAGATAAAAATTATATGAATAGCAAGGCACATTCTGACCATGAACTCTTCTCAGAAGTGACCCAGTTGACTTCTACTTACAAATCATATGTCTAAAACAAATCATATGGCCAAGCTTAAATCCATGGTACAGAGAAGTGTATTATCCCACTAGGAGAGGGATTCAAAGTGCACAGAACATGGTAAATATATTTGACAATCATGCAATATACTATACTCTCTTAGTCATCTACCTTGAAAACCAAAGTTATGTGTCTTTCCAAAGCATCTATGGTACGTACTACATTCTTATCAGGACTTATCAACATTGATTATTAATATAGTATATTACTTGAATGTATTATAACATTTTTGAGACAATTAAGAGCCCTGTGGAATAACTTAATGAAAAAGAGAGTTGACATAGATTTAAAGTGAATTAAGGAGTACCGCTCTTCATGCCAAGTGAAAACATGTTATTCTTCTGTTCTCTCCCTTTTAAGGAAGAGAGAGAAAATGGTTGCTAGATTACAAGCTGCACACCAAGCCTGTGTTGATTTGCTCAAGTGAAGAAAGCATGTTTCCAACAGTAATTAGATTCACCATAATTCACTGTTATTCTTCACAAATATGTTATCTTATGCTTCATCAAAACAAGGCATGATCATGAAGATATAACAGAAATAATCACCTCTGCACAACGAATTCACTCTGGCTAACTTAAGTGAAAATGGTTTATTAAAAAATATTGGGCGGTTTACAGTCTTGTGAGGCTCAGAGAAACTCTAGAGGCTCTAAACCGAGAAACACAATTGTCTTTATTGAGAAAGTGCTGCTGCACCAGTAATAATGACTAGAAACTTAACTTTACAGACACTACTACACTTTCCAACACCAATGCCATCTCTGTGACAGCAAGTCATCCTTTTTCTGAAAGATAGATGTCTCTTCTGGAAACAAAGACAAATAGAATGGAAGATCCATGCTGGTCCCATTTCCTCACACTTCTCAGTTTTGAATCAGATTCACCCATTGTCTTTCTGGACCACAAAGCTAAGGTCGCATGCCTGTTCTTAGCTGAAATGGAGGTTTGGAATATGATATTCTGGTTTTTATATTTGTGGGATATATACATATCACAGTGCAAGGATTTCCCCAAATATAGTAAAACCATTATCAGTTAAAATAATGTGCAAACAGGAATATGACATATACTGCTATACATGGAAGTAATGGACTAAATATACCAAGAGAAAACTGAAAGATAAAAATGCAAGAGGGAAGCTAATATGAAACAAAATGATCAGAACAACAAAACTTTGGGAAAGCATCAACGAAAGGAGACAAAGCCTCACCTGAAATCTTCGCTCACTGGGTGAATTAAAAATAAGATAATTAGTTGCACGTTTATAAAAGAAACCTTAAATCTATCAAATAAGAAACAAATGCAGACTTGATTAGGAAATGCTTTATTCGAAAGGATCATTGCAAAGAGATTGCTACAATAAGGAGAATGTCGTGACCATAAAATCTGCAAGATTCTCAAGAATTAGACAAAAGAAATTTTTCCTTTATAAAGAGAAGTAAACAAATTAAGTATTGGGAAGAGGGATGAAAAAGTGGAAATCAAGTAGTAGGTCAATGAATGTTTTATCCTGAATCCATTTTATTCTCAGGAGAGGCTGTTAAGGAGGAGCTGTAGGTTAGCTCAGGCTAAGGGTGGGTCAAAGTTCACAGATGTAGGAGAAAGAGAAAATTTTAACCAATGTTTGGTCACCAAGCATTTTGTTTTGATTGATCAGGGGAGACAAGCAATTCTGCTAATCATTTATAAGACAAAGAATGGGAATTTGGAGGGTCTGTGTCTGGTCTTGTCAGAAGTAAACAGGGGGAGCATTTGTGAGTCTTACCCAAGTCATATTGAAAAGGTGGTTCTTTGCAGTAAGCCCTTGTCTGGGACACAAAATGGTGGGGATGATTCCCTTAATCTTCACTGTTTTTCAGGAGCACAGAACTCAGCTATAATTCAACATTGTCAAATCCCTTGCCCTGGCCAACAGAGCATAGAGACTATTCCACCTCTGCTTTATAGGCCTAGAGATTTACTCTCTAGAAAAGGCAGGCCAGAGAGGACACGTATTTGAGGGCACAGACATATCTGAGGATAGGAGTGAAAATAGGGGAATTAAGTGAGATCTGTTGATAGAATGGTGAGAACACACCCTTCCTCACAAGCTCCCTTCTTTATATAATCTGAGAAACTATAAAATAGGTCTTTACTGGCCCAGGAGCAAAAGCCTGTAAATATTGCCATTTATGGAGGGTGAGGGGAAGGAAGGAAGGAGGGCTAGAGAGAGAGATATAGAAGACACTGGTTAATACAGGGAGAAGAAAATAATAATAATAGCAATAATATAAATTTTTTTAGAAACATAAGGAAATATTAAATTTATTAAAGAAGTGATGAATACCATTAATTTAAGAAAACACATTTAGAAACCAAGAAAATAAATTGGAAATGGAATCAAAATGTCAGTTAAAAGGTTAGCAGATAATATCAAGGAAGTATTTTACAAAATGGAAGAAAAAGATAAAGAGTTGCAAAATAGAATGAAGAAAATTTAGAAAATTGGAGGATAAATCCTGAATGACTAAAATCTGAATAGTAAATGTTTCAGAAAGAAAGAAATGGAGAAAAAATTGCAGGAAATTATGTATAAAAAAATCCTCCAAGAAAACTGCAGAAGTAGAAGACATGAATTCTGTGAATTGAAAGTGTCCACTCAGTGACAAGAAAACCAAAGCAAACACACAATTATAAAACACCTGTGATAAAGAGAAAGTCTAAAGATATAACAGGAAGGTAGGATTCCAAGGATCAAGGATCAGAATGTCATTCCCTGCTCACCGGCAACACTGGAATCTAGAAGATAGAGAAGAAATACCTGTAATACTTTTAAGGACACATTATTTCCAACCTAAAATATTGTTTATACCCAACCAAATTATCAAATGTGAGAATAGAATAAAGGCATTTTAGAATGTAAATGTTCATTCTCTAATGGATAAGGGAAGTAACTGGAGAAAGTGTTGTGCCAAAAGTTAAAAAAAAATAAAAGAGATAAAAAATGAAAACATTGAAGAGGTTCAGATCAGACCTTCCCAAGATGTGCCACTTTGGCATGTGATTTATTTTGAGTTGAAGGCCATCAGGACCCTGCAGGCTCATGAGAAACTTTTACCTCTCCTTTAAAGATTTTAAAATAGGAGACTCACACATAATAAAAGTTATCACCAGAAATATCATTTTATCACCTATCTATAAGGCAGAGCAAACTTCCAATTACTGAACATCTGCTCTTACCCTGCAAATAACTTTCCTCCTCTCTGAAGCCCCAAGGTGCTTTACCTTTCTGTCTCTGAACTTCTCATGTATGTGAGGTCTCTGACTCTCTCGTGTATGTGGAGTTCCCATACATAGGATGTAATTAAATTTTGTTACTTTCTCCTGTTAATTGTCTTATGCAGATTTAATTATTAAACCAACCAAAAGATCTTTGAAGGGTAGAGAAGAATTTCTTCTTCCCACACAAAATGAGATGTAGAAAATAGGGATATGATCCAGACGCGTGATTAGTGGATTTCTGAGGCTGATGCTGAAAGAAAGTCCAAAAAACAGTAAAGAAACAAAGAGGATACATAATTCTTCTGGATTGGAGAAGGAGGATAGAATGTTCAAGGAGAGACAAATCCAAGAAAATGATGAAACTGGTAGGATACCTGATTGGAGGTTTAGAGTTCTATTTAAAAGATTGGAGATGAGTTAATGATGAGATAATTAAGTAAACATGTGATTGTGTTATCATGAGACAGATCTTTTAATCAAGTTCTAAATGCTTTAGAATTTATAGAGGGGAACAATTCTTCCTGTGGAACTTTGCAAAGAAGATGCGACCATTCATTCAGTCACTTATTCAATGAATACTAGTTAGGGCTTAATACGTATCGAGTATTGCTCTAGGTGCTGGGGACCCAGCAGGGAATAACACAGACAAAAATCCATCATTTGTTATGGAGCTGAAAGTTTACTCAGGGAAAGGAGAGAAAATTAACAAAATAAACAAAGTCGCGATAGATGATGTCAAATACTAAGAAGAAAAATAAAATATCATTTGGGATCAGGGAGTACCAAAAGGGTGAAGCAGGGGAGAAGAGAGTGGGACTTAATGGAACAGCCATTGGTGGATAAGAGAGTCTGCTAGGTTGAAAAGAGAACTCATTGTTTCTGAAGAAGAGGTTACCAGTTGCAGAACTATCAATTACGCCATGCTACGGATGATTCGAGCTATTTGTTCTGAGATCTGAGAAAGCCTTTTCATCATCCCAGCTAATCAATAAGCATCCACTGCAGACATTCATTTGATTGTTTCTTAGAAACAGGCCTTTTTTGTTCATTCTCAGACACTGGAATTCTTTTGGTTGAAGCATTACCTTGAATTGGTCATAGTTTTGTATAAAGATTTTTCAAATGAACTTTGAGGTCAACAGACATGAATTTAACATTCTAGCTCTGCCTGTTACTCTCAGTGATTTTGAACAAGGGTCATGGACTGGGTTCCCAAGTTGCAGAATCTGACATGGAGTTTGGCAGATGGGATGTTTAGTAAGGAGTACCCTGGTGATCAGCATCTGGGAAAGGATGGAGAAAGAAGGATTCAGTAGGACAAAAAGTCAAGCTTCTGTGAAATCTCAGGGGAGAGATCCTAATCATAACTACATGGAGCTTGACCATGAGAAAACCCTTCAGAAATGTCCCGAATTAGACCAAGGTGGGTAATTTTTTGTACTCTATTTTATTTATTTCAAAAGAGATTTATCAAGTACAGAAAATCCCTTTGATTGTTTGATAGAACAACGATTATGTTAGCAAATGAATACAATTTACTGACATGAATAGAATTATTCTGTGGCATTGTCAAAACACAAAGGTAGCAAGAAAGAGGAAATGACCCTTTGTAGAAAGGAATATTTTCCACCTGGGCATTTTACACCAAGATGAGAAACTCAGTGACTGCTTATTTTTAAAAGCTACCCTGAGTGCATTCAGATATTTGAAACTATTTTTAGGCCTCATTGTCTCCTTGACAATGCATTTATATTTTGAGGTTACAGGAAAATTGGAAACTATCCTGTATAGTGGCTGCATGTTAACATAATGCTTATAAATACCCATTTATAGATAAAAACAAGGCTTTGTAATCAACATTCAGTTTTAATATGTGGCTTTGTTTTTAGAGGAGGATGTGCCATAACTACCATTAATCATTCAGTCCATCAAATTATAAAAATAAAATAATGGTTTTTATTTTTTATTCCATGACTCTTAAGATAAAATAAGATCAATATTTAAAATAAATGAAATATATTCTACAATTATTGCTCTTGCAGATACAGAAATGGAAACTCCTCACTTTATATATCAAGAATTGCCAAAATAAATTAATAAATCTATGTACTGACAAATATTACTTGATAAACTCCTACATACTCTATGCTGCTCTAAGCTTTAATATGAAATTTACCTTAAATATAACATATAGTCTCTGCCTTTATATTACTACCTAGTTATTCAAGACCCAAAGAACCTGAAAAAGGTTTGGTTAAAAAACAATATGTATCTGTGAGGATTTTGTGTTGCAAACTGAAACTGACTTTGGCTTACTTAAACAGAAAATGAATGTATGGCAAGAATATCTGTCAGCTCACAGAACTGACAGAATGTCTGGAGAACCAGGTTCAGAAAATGAAAACACACAGGGATGCTTATATAAGAACAAAATGATAAAAGCTTTTTCCACTGCAGCTGAACCCAGACCCTTGTGCTAGATGCTTCCATAGCTGTACATTTCATTGTTTCTCCCCTTCATCTTTGTGACATTCTTTCAAAATTCAGATTCCCTAACCACAGAGTTAAGCTGTGTTGGGTTTGCTTGCCAGGCATAGAGAAAGGGAGATTCTCCTATTTGGTTTTTTTAGTGGGAGTTAGGCCCTGTCTTTCACAAAGATTCCCATTACGAAGGACGCCTTCAAATTAAAGAGAATTGAGTGCTAGAAGGTCAAAAAATGACAAATGTTAGCTACGATTTGAGCATTTTGAAGTATGATGGAGTCCAGTGAACAAGATGAGTAAAGATAGAGTAGACCACGGAAAGGCTTCTTGGAGAAGGAAGAAACAAGATGCACTGGGCCAGCATTAGGACCTGGGATCAATGGAGTGGGTCAAGGCTGAGGAGAGGTGAACCTTGTCAGTCTTACATGTATCAGAAGCCCTGGTTGCTGCGATTCAGGGAGGAAAAGTGATCATCTACAACTCCTGAGATGCTTTAACTAACCCCCTCCTTCTACTGCTCTGAGTAGGTACATGCCCCCAAATATGCAGCCTGGTCATAGAAACCCTGGTGTTTGTGAGCTTGATGGGACCATGGAGAGCACCTGGGCTGAAAATGTTTCTTATTTTACAGAGGACAAATCTGAGGCCTAGAGAGGTAGAGTTACTGACTCAAAACTGGTTGTCAGAATCAGAACCTGGCAACTTGTCTCCAAGGCTGGTGCTCAGTTTACTAAGTTTGTTACGTCTGTCACATCCTAGGTACATTGAAGGCCACTGCTTTGTTCATATCCTCACTTAGACGGTTGCCTTGGCCTCATAAACTGTTTGTCCCCCTTGGGTCACTCTAGCTCTCTAGTAATGTCAGATTTATTATACAAAGTAGAAGAACTAACCAGGTCTCAATCTGCAGTGATTTCCCAAATGAATGAGGTTCAGAATCCAGAGCCTAATTTCCCAGGCCCTGGCTGCCTCTTGGGCCTTATCACCTGCAACTCTCTGACTTTCACTCTGAGATTCAAGTCCTTGTCAAGCTCCTTCTACTGTTTGTAGTTGCATTTGTTTTACCCTCTCCCTGTAATCCATCCCTTTCTTTCCTGTGTATTCCTTTACATCTCAGAAATCAGTTCAACTATAAATTTACCAAAGAAGATGTTGCCAAGTATCTCAGATAAATATTAGCATGGCCTTTGCTGTGGTCCCATGACATCCTCACACACACAGTCATGGCCGTCCCAATTGATTGCATTTGTTTAAATGTGTCTCTTCTTCTCTGTGTTGGAAATATCCAGGACATATATTGTATCCTTATACTCGGGTCAGTTTTGGAAAATACCAGGCATTCAATGAGTAATTCTGAATAAGTAATTGAATCAATCTACGTTGTGTAACTTCCAAGAATTTCTTCTATAGGCCAGGAACATGGACTTGGGAAATAGATTGTAAGTTTTAATATAAATTTCTCCTGAACTAGTTAAACATCATTTTCACTTTGGAGTTCTAACCCAATTGTAACATCTTTAGCTTTTACAAATCAAAGAGTAAATGTTTCCAGAAATATAACTTTGTCATGATTTTCATTTTGAGGATGGACTCAGTAGCATACATTTTAATGAAAACATAGTTCCCCAAACTGAATTACTAAAGTAAGCTATTAAGACTCAGTCATGTCATAAGAACTAGGTTTAAAATAAAAACTGTATTCCTTAAAACTAACTAGTGTAAGAATTTTTTTTTAAAATATAAATTCTAGAGACTTCAGGCACTGTTTAAATTCTAACCTATCAGTGTTCTTGTGCCAAGTTTTATATTGTAACTGTTCAAGAGAGCTGTGAATAAAAACTATGCTAATTTATTTTCTCTCTCCCTTTCTCTACTTCCTAAAACTACCTTAAACAAATAAGTAACAGATAAATAAAAAGGGAGAGGAAGAGCAAAGAGCAGTGGGAAATTACTCTGGTAATGTAAGCACCTGAGATAATTCAGCATCTTAGCCAATTATTCAGATTTCAGAACTGTATGGATCTAGAAAATAAAGATTTTACAGAAGTGCTCAGATTCTTGAAGAGTAAAACTAAACTCCCATTTTCTATTCCAGTAAGAAGTGGCACAAGCCACCCCTATCAGAATTTGGGAATATAAGACTAAGACCAGTTACAACACTAAATACCATAATAGCATGAACACCACAATGATGGGTTTATGAGAGCTCTTGAAGGACAGCTGTGTCACCCCACCACCTTTCCACGGAATGCAAATCAATAGAAAATGGCATTCGAGAATTGCATTCCAGCGAATATTAAATATCAAATGCTTCCCAATGCTGGCAGTTAGTGGGCTGCATTGATTTTTCCCCTGACTCTAGTGGCATCCTGCTAATGAAGGCTGTCTCTGAGGACTTTTACTGTATATGCTAATATGCACCATGAGAAGAATGTATCCTATCAGAGCCCCTCACCCTGTGAGAGCAGTTTGTGAATAAAAACTATTTGCTCTTAGAACCGCAGCCCGTATTAAAACATCTGACTTAGAAAAGCATGACACCTGTCACAAATTTATGTCTTATCAAAGTGAGTTTGCATCTTTGGAAGTCTGCATGATGTCAAATCTATGTCCACTATAGAAACACAAACTACTGCGATAAGAGATTATGAAGGATAATCCTCAACAGTTTGAAAAGTATAGTGTCTGGAGCTGATTCTCAGGTTTGGCTGCACCTTGGGATTGCCCAGGGAGTTTATAAAACAGTCGTCGACTGGACCCAAGCCTTGGGGTTCTGATGTAATGCTGTGGGCAATGGCCTTAGCATCCAGATTTTTAACTGCCTTCCAAGTGATTCTATTTTTTTTTTTAGACGAGGCAACCCTTGGTTGACCTCATAGATTGCAAGGACTTTGTCAGTTTACAGTCCCTTATTTTTTTATTTTTTTTACAACTGCAGCACCCTGGTCTTCCTCGGTGGTCTCCCATCCAAGTACTAACCAGGCCCAGCCCTGCTTAGCTTCCGAGATCAGACGGGATCGGGCTTGTTCAGGGTGACATGGCCATAGACCCAAATGATTCTAATGGGCAATCAAGGCTGAACACTACTGAACTAAAGATATGTGCTGTAGTTCAAGTTTAGAAAAGGCATTCTTCTATTGAGTTAGTCACTGATTATGAGACTATACTTGTTTATGCCCTGTCACACTCAGTCACATTCACATGCTTCTAGTAGTGTGTGTGTATTGTGTGTGTGTGTGTGTGTGTTGGCTAGGGATGAGCATTACCATAATTTGGAAAGGAGATAGTCACTTAGAGTATTTTGCTTTGTTCATACTTAATTTGCTAATATTTTTCTGGAAACCTAAAATGACACAGAATTTTTCAGAAAATATTGGCAATAGATGGTTATCTCTTTAGACTCTTTATTGATAATAAAACCAGAATTGATTGTCAGGTTCAACAGTGAGTAGGCTCATTATTTAAAATAAATGTTTGGGGGTAGCATGAAGGGCTTGGTCTACTTGCTGGAATTCACAGAGGAAGATGGCCTACAAGGATGGAGAGACCCTTCCGCCTGTCTCTAATACTGTCTGGCCAGAATCAAAATATATATGCTGACACAAATGAAGCTGAAAGAGAGAGTCACAACTGAATCAAATGATTGTTGCAAAACCAAATGGATTGGGGTAGGGTCCAGCAGGGGAAGGAATGCAGCAGTGTAGCAACACTGTGCTGCAGAGACACGCCATACTGCTTGGGACATTGTAAGCCATGGGTGATGGATGGGTGTGGGGGAGAAGGTCCTCCAGGGGTTCTACTCAGGCCTCCTCGAGCAAGTGCATGACCCTTCTGGAAGCTCATAACTTGCTCGTTCTAACTCCTTTCCCCAGTCTTCTCTCATTCAGTGATTGACTTTCTGTGCTTCCACTTGCCCCAGTCTTCCAGGCTATCACCTCTGCCTAAGGAAATCAACTTGGCCTCTTAAGACTAACAAATGTAGCATTTGGGTTTTAATGAATGTAAATGGAATTTTTATCTGCCCAGTTACTGCTGGTTCTGCCCAGAAGGGTTGTGGTGAAGGGTTTCCTTCAGTCCCAAGAATGGGGTTTAGAACAGTGAAAGGTTTCTACCCTGTTTCTTTTTTCTTAGAATATGTCTAAAATTATTCATATCTCAACTTGTGGGAGACAATTTCCTTTCAAATATTCCCAGCTGAGCCACAAAAGAAATTCCTCTTCCTTAAATACTTTGACTTTGACCTAGATTTCTAACTAAATAGTATCTAAGAGAGTTTTTCCCCTTTCCCTGACCTGGTTATAAGCTTTCTTGTATTAACTATTAATGAAGGGCATCATGTCCAGATTGCTTCACTCTGATCCCTAAATTCAACATGTCTAAGAGAAGCAGAGGAAACTTGTTCACCTTACCATACTACACTATCCACATAGCTCATTATTTCTTATCACAGATATTTACTTAAAAGTATAGGGTTCAGGAAGAATATGACAGATGATAATAAAGGACGACTATCTACTACTCAAAAGAAATATTATCTACCCAATGAATCTAAGTGAAAAAGAACAAAGACTCACAATTTTAACAGGAGTAATAGGTCCCACAACTACTTCTCTACTTATGTTTTTGTAGCTAATAATGATGAAAAATCTCTCTTGGTACTCTTTTGTAGGAAATAAAAAGCCAATAATTAATCTGTCATCATACACACAGACACAATAATGGGATGATCACTTAGCATAGGGTCCTGTGTAAAGTAGGCATTCAAGAAATACTTATTGAGTATATGAAAATCAGAATATTTTGCTAGAGTAATTATTACTTTAGTTGTATTCACAGTCCTGAAAGTACTACATGCAGTAAGTAAAATCGGCTACTGAACATGTTGACAAGTTGAAGACATTTGGGATCCACCTTCGTTTGATTAAATCACAAAATGAATTGCTTGGAATCTTATATATGCATAAAATGTGAAAAGCGGAGAAAATATTGCATGTATTCAAACTGTTCAAAGCCAAAGACATGAATAATTTTTCCCCAAATGAAAAAATTATGGGAAAGCCCATTCAGTTAAAAGAAGGCAGTTGTCATTTACTTAGCTATATTACATGTGGTATATATTAAAGCCTTCTGTATGTAAAAAGAAATCGATGTGTGACTGTTACTGATCTTCTGGGATTAGTAGATAATAAAACAATTAGAAAAGAGCGAGGCATATACCAAGCCATCTATATCTATGTGACCAAGAAGCCTGAATTTGCAATTCAGTCTTAAGGAGAAAATGGGCTTGCCTGAGATTACCCCTTCTCAAAATGACTCAGAGAACAGATAGTTTTGTATTGAACATCTGTTGCTACAACCTCTGCTTTATACGTTATTTGCAACACATAGCCAGATACAAACATTTTTGAAAATGTGTTTGAATTTACCTCTGTTAAAGTTAAAGAAGTTGCCAAAAGGAAATAGAACTGATTTGTGATTGCTGTAACTCATCATAATAACATAAGCCATATACGCCAACACATACATAATTTAGGCCAAAATATTGATAAAAATTATTAAAGATGCTGTCATAGTCCTTTCTGGCTGCTATAACAAAACTATCATTGATTGGGTGGCTTACAAAAAACAGACATTTATTTCTCACAGTTCTGGACACTAGAAAGTCCCAAGATCAACACACCGGCAGATTTGGTGTCTAGTGAGGGCCTGCTTCCTCGTTCATAGCTGTCTTCTCACTCTACCATCACATGTTGAAAGGAGTAAAGGAGCTTTGTGTGGTCTTTTTTATAAAGACTCTAATCCACCCTCATGACTGAATCACCTCTCAATGGTCCCACCTCCAAATACCATCACAATGGGCTTTGGGATTTAACACATGAATTTTAGGCAGTCATAAACATTTTGTCTATAGCAGATGTCCTGACATAGACTGTTGGCCATTAAGAATTACTAGTTTCTCATTTTATGTTCTGCTCTAGGAGTCAATTTCAATAAATGCCATTGGATCTCAAACTGGCCTCAATCATATTTGTCCAGCCTCAGCTGAAAAGTTACATCATAAAAAAAGATAATTTTCAGAAAGTAAGGCTTAATTTATCTTCTTTACTCAATTATATCACAAGAATTAAATCTTCTTTAGAAACCATAAATCTAGATAAGGTGGTGCCTGATACAATTTTGGGTTGTTAGTGGAGAGTAAGATGCAGGGAACATGTGAAGAAAGGAGTATGTTTGGCACCTGGTCACGCTCAGAGTGATGTTACCTAGGGGTATTATGAATATGCCAAACATAAATGAAAAGGTAAAGTATATGTGGAGAAAAGTTAGTATCAAATCCAGAAAATTTGGGAGAATATATATCAGGAGACACAGTAAGACAAAAAATGATAATAAAATGAAAAAAAAATGAGTTTGTTACACAAAGAAAGTTAAAAAAAATAGAACTAGGAGAGAGGTTGGATCAGATCAGAAAATAGTTTGTTTATTTGCTCTTTGAATTATTGCTTTGTGTCAAGATCTGTATTAGTCAACAAAGTTAATGGACAAGAGAGTTGTGGTCTTTGTCCACAAATCCTTGAGTGAGCCTTTTTTTGGGATCCTGCTTAAAGCATCTCTTAAATGCCAGGATTGGCAATGTATTAGAGTCAAAACACCTGTTTATCTTAAGACACAAAGCACCTATAGGTCACTGTGCAAGCATTTCTCTAAAGGTGACTTGACAACAGTACTCCTGTTAGTGGCAACCTTTCAGGAGTCATTAAACTTCTTTTGTTGCACTCAGCTATTTATTTTTTATACCTCTTGAGGACTCATCAGGTAAGAAAGTAGAAGAAAATTTGTTTTTCTCTAGTACAGTACAGTATCTACTGGAAATTCTGCTGATGAAATCCTGAGACAACCATGCAAAAAGAATCTCCTTAGTTAGAAAAAAAATATTATATCAAGTAAGAAAAAAAAGATATACTATATACATTCAAAGTTATAGTGTTCAGATCTTTCTAGAAGGTTTGATCCTCTTGTGGTCCCACTGTTGCTAACTTTAATAATTCTAGGAAGCTAGAAGGCTATTCAGAAATGTGCAGTAAAAAACAAAAAATTACATTTTAGAGACTTGCTCTTCTATTTAAAATTTTTTTTCTTGTTCTGAGACAATCAGAATAGTGTTCTGCTTGAAAATAAATTCCCATGTTTAAAAGTAATTCTTGGGAAAAAAATCAATAAATCCAGAGAATCGGTGGTGTTATCTGGGTGGTTGACCAGCCACCCTTATGTTATCTAGACTTGCATTGCATGTGGTGATAACACCAGATGGTCTGTTTCCCATCTGTCCAGAGCCATTCACATTCTTTCCAAAGGGAAACACTTGGGGATTTCCAAGTTTGATATGCCAAAAGACAAAAATGTGAAAAGCAAGTTGAAAATAGGAAGAATGAAAAGTTCCCTGAGGGTGCGTGTTTTTAAGTCATCAAAAATTAATGAGGTTTGCATTGTGATTAAATTGCTAGTATCCATTTGAGTTACCAATGAATAAATACTGACCAGTTGTCATCCTTTTCATTGTGTGCTCTTTGGTTAAATAGTGAGTGTCCATCTCAATCTTTAGAATGGTGTTTCACTCAGCTGCACTCACTGAAATTGCTCAAATTGTAGCCTCAGTCACTGCTAGCTTCTGATCCTGATTACACCTTGACAAGGCTGGTGACATATTAGCCTCATACTCAGATCTGTCAAATAGATTACCTTTTCAATCCTTGTATCTGATGTGCCAAGAATGCCCCAAGCTGCAGGCTTTCTATGTTTACACTTCCACACACCGGGTGGTTTCTGCTCTGGTTTCCTATTTCGCATGTTTATTTTTTGTGTTTTTTTTTTTTTTTTTAAATAAGGCTAGTTTGCCTTTCTTCAGGTAAGCCCTAATGGACCTTAACTGTAATCCTTCGCAGATAGTTGTTTGGCCCTACTCCTCTTCATGACCTGCCTGCTCTCAGTTATTAGGGAACGGATGATCAGATCATTCTGGATTCTTAAGGTCTTCTGCAATGTCCCAAGGGACAACAGCTTATAGACCTCCTCCAGCAGCCTCTCAATGGGCAGATCTGAAGAAGCACTGATGGAGAAGCACCTCACAAGATATCCAAATAAAAGGACACCCCCTTTATAGTCTGACCCTCTGTCTATTAAGCGCACCAGGGCAGTATACAGGATAGAGGAGCTTCTCCATTGCACGCACTATACTTCATTCCCATGTTACCTAATTTTTCAAGGCCTCTGCTTCTCCACTTGTAAAATGGAGATAATACACCTATATATGG
>NW_024354867.1:976654-999778 GCF_902729225.1 Pteropus medius
TATTTTCTTCCAATCAAGGCTAAAGGAATAAGAACCAATTATGAAGTAACTAAACCTTCTCTTCTGGAAATTATTTAAATTTGAAAAGTGTTAATACAACACAGTATATAGAGGTGTGTGTGCACAGATACGTGTGTGTTAATTCACCTCAGGGAATTTTAGAGAAGCTACTGTTTTTTGGTTGGAAAGAATCGGAAAAATGTTCAGAAGATTGTGCTATTCAAGTACATTTTTCCAGTTTGGATACTTTAAAAAGATCATCCACTATTGTAGTGAATTTTAATCTTGCCCTCGAAGTGTTAGATTTTACTTTTTAAAAAATATTGGGAGAAGGGGTTAAGTTGTTGCAGATAAGATCAGAGGATCACTATATATGCTATACTATATTTTATATATTATTTAATAAACATAATTAGTATACATAATTTATACACTAATATGCTATACTTCTAATGAACCTCTAGAATAATGTCCTGCTCACTCTGAAGCCAGAGTCATAGTCTCTCATTACCAACAATAAAATATGTGTAATAAGAATTCATAATAATAAAGAGGAAGAAGGGAAAATACATTAGCACTGGCTGTTTTAAAAAGCAGAAAAGGCATTTGATCAGATGATTGATTCTCATCTGTCATAAAAGGCTTTCTTATAAAGAAAAAAAATCTCGCTATATTTCTAATAGCAAAATGGCCGATTCTCATTTTCTGCCTAATGAATTATTTACATACTCCACCGAAGGCCGTTTATACTCAATCTACACTTAGGCAACGTTCCAGATGATGGCCTACTCATTTATAAGAGAATCTACTCAGTATTCAGTATAGTCTCTTCATTTACTCTGTGAAAATGTTGGTGTGCTCCACCTCAGTGATTAATGAAGAAGACCCATGTTAAGATACATCTGCTCTTCTATGATCACAGAGCAACGGGTGAAGTGAATTTTTGCAAGGATGTTATTATTCGATCAGTGGAAATTAACTGACTAGATAATTCAGGACCAAGAAAGAGCCATGGTAACCCTGAGGCATTGTAGCTTATCTAGCTTTACAGAAGGTTAAGAACTTGGAGAAAACCTAAGTAATTACTTAACATTTACTATACTTGTGTGATTGGTTGAACTCTAGCAGTGCTTGTCTGTTTTCCTTCACACAGGTTGGAACTGACCAAAGGACTCTCTAGTGGCCTCAGCGTAAACTTTTCTCATTATACCCTCATTATAATACTAAAATCTCCACCCCAGATGGGACTTATTCACCATTTTCTGTACGTGCGATTTATATATATCCATGTCTGCTTACTGCGCACGCTCACCCCAAACATATCTCAACATGCTTCGATGTAAGCAATTAGCCCTATAATACCATGTGGTCTTTTGTTCTTGGGGAGTCATTGCTTTGGGATCATCCCCAGTGCATTCTTTGCTTGCTGGCTTGCAATAAAGTTCCTACTAACATAATCAGCTTGGAGTGCTCTTTTGGCTGACACCTACCAAAGTGGCTGAACCCCGATTCTGTTAGATAACATCGTGGCCCAGTTCCTGCTCTCTGACCAGCTTCTCCAGGCGCCAGCACTCCCTGACCTAGCAGATATCCAGGAGAATTAGAAGGAGGTGGCAGACTTTAAACTAAGGATGATGCTTTAAATATCTTGAGAAACCTTCCAAGAGACAAACTGGTGATTATTTTTAGGCTTCCTTCTTTCTGAAGGCATGTGTTGACAATACCTAGGTTTTTCCCTCACAGAAAAGTCCTATTCTTGCTCCACATGATGTGCAGCAAGAAAGATTTATCTTGAAAAAGAAAAAAAATGAAAAAGAAATAAAAAATAAATTTAAAATATTAAAAAAAAAGAAAGATGCATCTTGAAAGTTCTGCAGGCTCCTCCAGTTCCCTGCCCTTCATTACACAGATGGACTGGGAGCCTGAAGGTAGCAGTAGTAGTGGCTCGTCCCCAGCCAGTGCAACGAGGGTAAATACAAGTGAAATGGATACCAGCTACCCCTCAAAATGCTCAAAACGCATTGTATTTCTTATGTCATGTTGCTGGCAGAGTTAATTGTCCCATTAACATATCAGCTGAAGCAACTATTTGTGATGACTTTCCTGATTTTACAGAAATATGTCACTTCCAGTTATCAATTTGATTTTAGCTTTGAAATAAAATGCATTTCCATGTGAAGATGTGATAGTGAAACTAACAGAGAAACAGGCAGCAGTATGAATGCTTTGATGGAGTAACACATTGCAACAAGGAGTTCTAGGTGTGAGTCATTAATACATGCTACAAATCAAGACAGAGAAAGGTAAAGTTGGTAACATTTTAATGTGGCTTGGAGTAGCTGCAGTCTCTATGGAATTCATCTAAAAATTTAGAATTTTGTTGTGAAAATAAAGATCTTTAAATTATTAACACAGTGGCTTTATATCACTAAATATTTTCTGAACTTTTAATAATCCAAGTGTCAAGACTGCAGCTATAAACTTGCTTTTTGTTGTCAATACATTTAAAAGTTACAAAGTTCTTATTTTGGAGCTTAATGAAATTTATACAATGTCTTTAGAGGTAAATTATTTTTCTTATGTTATTTTTAAATTATCGCATTAAAATTGACTTTTTGTTGTACAATCTTATAAATTTTAACATATGTGCTTTTGTATAACTACCATCATAAACAGTCCTATCACCACGGAAAAATCCTTCATACAGCCAATTGGAGTCAAATATTCTCCTACCCAAATCCACGGTAATCATTGATCTGTTCTCTATCTCTATAGCTTTGCCTTTCTCTGAATGCCATGTTATATATATATAGTTCTATAGTTCGATATATAGTTATATATTGTATGATCATATTATATATAATATATTGTATATATTATGTATTATAAAATATATTTTTATGTTATGTAATATATGATTTTATACATACGTATATATAAAATATAGGTATATATAAAATCATATACTATATATCTATATATAATTTTTATATATATCTATATAAAATCATATACTATATAACCTTTGAGACTGGCTTCTTTCACTCAGAACTTATCCAAGTTGTGTGCATCAATAATTCTTTCATTTTATTGCTGAATAGTAACTTGTATGGATGTACTATACTTTGTTTATTCATTCTCCTATCAACAGACATTTGAGTTATTTCCAGTATTTTTGTTATAACAAATGAAGCTGCTGCAGTAGACAAACTAATACAATAAACTAATGACTTGCACTCTTGTATAATCCACAGGCTTTGAGTGTGGGAGACACTTGTGAATATGATGAGATATCAATTCTGTGATTAGATTGTTTTATATGGCGCAGTTTTACTCTAAGAAAAGGAGATTATTCTTAGTGAATGTATTAGTCTGCTCAGGCTACATAACAGAATACCACTGACTGGGTGGCTTAAACAACAGAAATGTATTTGTCTCATAGTTCTGGAGGCTAGTAGTTTATAATCAAGGTGCCACCAGGGCTGCTTTCTATTGAGGCCTCTCTTTCTGGCTTGCAGATGATTGCCTTCTCACTGTATCCCCATATGGCCTTTTCCTTTGAGTGCATACTCTTCTGGCATCTCTTTCTCTTATAAAGACACCAGGCCTATTGGATTAAGATTCTACCCTTATGAATCATCTAACCTTAATTATCTCCTTAAAGGCCCCGTCTCCAAATGCAATCACATTGGGGGTTAGGGCTTTCACATGTGAATTCTGGGGGGACACATTCAGTTCATAACAGTGGATCTGGCCTCATTAGTTGCACTCTTAAAAGGGATGGGACTCTTCCTGGTAAAAGAGATTCAAAAAGTGAGAGGGATTTGATACAAGGGAGAATCTTCATTGCTGGCTCTGAAGACAGAGGGGACATACATCAAGAAATATAGGCAGCCGGGAGGAGATAAGAATGGCCACCAGCTGACAACCAGCAAGGAAACAGAGACCCAGTCCTAAACAGCAAGAAACTGAATCCTACCACAACTTCATAAGCTTAGAAGAGGACCCTGACTGATACCTTGATCTTAGCCTTGTGTGACTCTGAGCAGAGAAGCTAGCCATGCTGTGCCTGGACTCTTGACCTATAGATAGTGAGCTAATAAATGGAAGTTGTTTTAAGCTACTAAATTTGTGGTAACTTGTTATGCGGAAATAAAAATAAAAATAATAATAAAGATTTTGGTACCTGGAAATAATCTTTGTATTTTTGCTTTGCCAATAACACACTGCCTTGATTACTGTAGTTTTATAGTAGATCATAGTAATGTGAGTCCTCCAGCTTTGTTCTTCCTTTTCAGAATTGTTTTCATATACTAGTAATTGTGCCTTCTCATATAAATTTCAGAATTACTTTTCTTAAATTTGTTACCTTAAGGCTCTACAGTGGAGGTGAGGGCCAGCAATACAATATTGAATAGCTGTGTAAAAGCATCCTCATCTCAAATGGAAATCTTTCAAAGTGTCATTCTTTAGCAGATCAAAGAAATTCCTTTCTATTCCTAGGTTGCTAACAGGGTTGTTGTTATTTTTTTTAATTTTATTATAAAAAGGACATTTAACATGAGATCTATCCCTTAACAAAATTTTAAATGTACAGTATATTTTCCTTTTTTATCCTACATGTATGTTAAATTTTATCAACTGTTTTCTTTCATTCAAATAATTACATATGAATTTTCAATTTTACAATAATGCAATAATTTACATTAGCTGACTTTCTAATGGTAAATTAACTTACCCTAAGTGTACTACTCTTTTTATATATTGAAGATTCCATTTAGTATTATTGTGTCAATGATTTTTGCATCTATATTCATGAGTGAAATTGACCTATATGTTGGTCTTCTTATACTTTCCTCCTCAGCTTTCTGTATCAGGGATCTGAAACTGAGCTGGGAAGTATTTCTTTTTCTTGTCTTTTGGAAAAGTGTTTGTGAGATTACAATCATTTGTTCTTGAACATTTGAGAGCACCTCATATGAAGCTATAGTTTGTTCATCATCTAGGCAGAAGCATTCCTTGCAGTTCCTAAGGGTGTGTACAGTGTGAGCACAGTGTGGGCAGCTTTAACCCTGGTTTTTGCTTATCCTGATGGGGTAGCCTTTCTGGTATCAGATTTATGAGGAGAAGTCTCCAGCCTCTGGCAGGCCTGTACTTTGCCCTTTGTATCCTAAACCAAGGTTTTGAAAACTTAAAGTCAAATTCAGCAAACATCCTCAGGGCAAAATTGGCTTCCATGCCCACATTAATTATCTGGTTCCAGCCTTCACTTAAATTTGGCCTGATAATTCTTTCTTGTTTTATAAGCTCAGCAATGATTTTAAGAAGGTTACTTTTTATAATTTGTCTGGCAGTTTTGGTTGTTTTTGGAAAGAGGCTCAGTCTAAACACCTGGCCAGCTCTGGTATCAAAATAGAAGTTAGATTTGCACTTAGATTTCCATAAACTTTGGTCAGTTTTCCTTTCTAGAAAAGGAATTCGTTTTGAATCAAGAATTTCAGTTCCTTTCAGTTTTTCTTATATGCCCACATGGTGTTTGGTGTGGAAGGTACATTTATGAATAAGACCTTTAGAAATTTCCATTTCAACAAATGTAATAAACGTTAGGACTAACAAGAACTTCAATCCTTTCATATTACTTTATTTTTTAGAGCAGTTTTAGGTTTATAATAAAATTGAAAGGATGCTATATTGTGCAGAACATTTCACCAGCATTTGTTGTCATCAGTGTTCTAGATTTTTGCCATTCTAATAGGTATATGTATTAGTATCTCACTCTTGTTTTAATTTGCATTTCCCTGATGACATATGATGTGGAGCATCTTTTCATATGCTTATCTGCCATATGTACATCTTCTTTGGTGAGGTGTCTGTTAAAGTCTTTGGCTCAATTTTTAATTGGGTTATTCGTTTTCTTATGGTTGAATTCTAAGTGTTCTCTGTAATTTTGGATAACAATCTTTAATCAGATGCATGTTTTGCAAACATTTTCTCCTAGTCTACGGTTTCTCTTCTAATTCTCTTTAAATTGTCTTTTATGGAGCAGAAGTTTTTAATTTTAAGGAAGTCCAGCTTTTCAATTTCTACTACTTCTTTACTTAGGCCTCATTTGTATTTCCAGTCCTTCATTTCATTCTTTATAATTGATTTGCTTATAGATAATTCCAATGTTCCTATGCTCTAGGGTGCAAGACTCAGACTAAGATCAAAATTTAGGATTCAGAGTGATTAGACTGAATTGTTCTGTCAACACAGAAATAAACAAAGATACTTTATCTCTACAGAGAATGCAAGAGTATGAATATTCACAGCAGCATTGTGCAGAACTGTCAGGAGTGTGATAGTGTTTGGGCTACTTTGAATCTTAAGTAATGAAGGTTTAGGAGGAATGAATGCTTCCGGATGAACTCCGGCTTAAATGTGCTCTGAACACTGGTTTGTAGGAAGAAAGAGGTAAGGTGACTATAATGTACCTTTCAAGCTCCAAAACTATGGAGAAAATCCATAGAAGTGGGATTTAGGGGAAAGCCCTAAAGCACTCCTTGTAAAAAGGGTCTTTCTAAACTGAATAAGCAAAGAATTTAAAACATAAGCCCATGTGGAACTGAGCTGAGTCCCCATATGTTGGTGAATTCCTACTGACAACTGGGAGAGGGCAAATTCTTTTAAATTTTCTCAAACTTTGTACCTTCAAACAGGCCAGTTTTTATAGTTTCCTACTGCTAAAATAAACTAGTCTCTATTTGCTTGCAATAATCAGTCTTTTATAAGGTTTGCAGGCAGTGGGATGTTTATCTTTCCATCTCTTCACAGTTCATGGTTGAGCACATGCAAGTAATATAAGTATTAGTCTATAAAGATCTATCAATATATCATTTATTTCTGGCAGCTGTTTATACAAAAAAAATCAAAACTGATTAAGAATTAGTTATATATTCTTATGGGGCATTTTTCTGGCTTTGAGAAAATAAAAGCTTATATCTGTAAAGTTTAAAAGGATTTTTGTGTCTATCAATTTTATATTCAGCAAGGATTGGAAACACAGACATACGTATATCCATTTTAATAAGCTAACTAAAGTGAATACCTTAGTATTTTTAACTGGGAACTCATTTGGTAAGACTTGCTTACATTTGAGAAAATAAAAATCTAAAATTTGTAGTCTACTAACCAGAAACATAAATGAGGTAAGCCTACTCGACATCTGGAAACTTCTCACAAAGAAGATTATTTCTTGGTACTGACAAAAGGAAACATGTTCCTCAAAGCTGCTTTAGGCTTCCACACTTACTGGGTGTAGGTAAATTGACCTAAGAAGAGGTGGAGGTCCAAGTAATAGAGATCTAAGAACTGAGTAGCTGAGAATGGTGGAGGAATATGCCTTTTTCTAGCTCTCTTGAAATGAGCAGATTTTTTCCACAAGCAAATAAATAAATGTGAACTAAGACTGATTAGAGCCCACTTCCTGAGCTTTTACTCTCTATTAGGCAAATTATCTACATTAGTTCTAACCTTTACCACAACCAGGAAATAAAAAAGACCACTAGTATTACTCCCATTTTACAGATAAATAAACTGAGCCACAGCACAGACAAGTTGTTCAAAGTTACATTGTTAGTAGTGGTAAAACTAGAACCTGAAATCGTTTATTTCTGACTCCAAATCTTGAATTATTTCCACTACACTCTCAGTTTAATATTCAATGTTGTGATCAAAAAAAGCACAGTTTCGTTGAAACATATTTAAAACTGCATATGAGAGTCATCCAAGTAACCCTGCTTAGTACAGTTTTACATAAACCACATTTCCAGTATTCTTTTTCTGATTTCTATACCTTTCAGTGTTGAAAGTACCATCTGAAATTAAGTGCAGTATAATCTTGTTCACATTAAATATTTAAAGTCTCAGGTCCTATTTGATGTACCTTTCACCGAATCCTTTCTTTCTTGTTCTCTTCTCAATAGCCACAGTTAGAAATAAATGCATCAAAATGCTAAAGTTGAGAAGAAATAAAAAATTTGACTGAAACTTCTCATAATAGCCATTTGATCAAAAGGTATAAATAACATATCTGATCTTTCTCTGTTCCACAGAAGGAAAAGAAATGAAATAGAAAAGTATTCAGGAAGAAAAGAGCATGGAAAAGTGAGACAAACGATATTGAGACAAAATATAATGGCTTTCCCTTTGGACCTCAATGGCATTCCTGCTGACATGAGTTGACTGCTTATTTGGAAAATCTTTCGAATGTAAATTTTACCAATGGAGAGAGATTTCTGGACTAGCAATTGTGAACATACTTGATTAAACAAGAGAATGGACTTGATTAAGTGAGATAACATATGTAAACATTCATGTTATCCAGTAGGGGCCCAATTAATGAGTATTCCTATTTCTTTCTTTCCTTTATTTTTTTTAAACTATTCTATTTTCTGTGGAAATGTTGACTTTATACAGAAGGCATTGTTTGGGGTGTTAGATAAATTTATTTTCATATCCTGATTCTACTTTCCTATAGCTATATGATACAAAGCAAGACATTTAAATTCTCCATGCCTCAGTTTCTTCATCTCAAAAATGGATTCACAGAGTTACTATGAGGCTTTCATCTGACAATGTATTTAAGGAACATACATACTAAAATACCTGTGATTGGGTTACAATTATTCAATGGCATACTTGTCAATGCAAAAATATATTTCTAAGAAATTAATTTACATTGAACCATTTCTTTAGGTCTCCATGAAGTCACAGGAAAGATTCAACGTCTCATAAGAAAACTGAACCATCAAGCATCTCCCAGTTAAGCCACTCTCAAATTCCTGACCCACAGACACTGTGAGATATAAATGTTTCTTGCTTTAAGTCTCTCAATTTGGGGAAAATTTGTTATACAGCAATATATAACTACTACAAATCTCTTAAATGATATATGTAACATTTCCTAATATAATTGACCACAATTTGTGGAGATGTTAAAGCTATTTGTGAAAGGAAAGCCTTGATAATTAATGAAGTGATATAGGTATGAGGAATGGAATGATAATTTGACTATCTCCAAGAATATGGATTAACCCCTCTTGCTATTGTTTGTGTGTTTTATTTCAATACAATTTCAAAGTAAGGATGTTCTCTTGACTAAAGGAAGTATTTTTTAACAGAACTTGTAGTTTATGTTACATGTATGATATTTTTGAGAGTCAAAACAATATCGAAGCTCAGTAAAGACAGCTAGTAATGAAGCTATAGTCAAATGAAGTCACCTTTATTTAGTAGACTGCAGCAAATGAGAACACACCCCACAGGGAACCTTGGGGCATTTCAGTAAAGGTGATTTGAAAGGGTCTTTTCATAGATCTGTGCTTATAATTTGTATTCCCAAAGGACATTGCGGAATTCTCTCTTGGACTGGATCTTGTCAAGAAGAAGAAACAGTTTAGCAATTAAATTTTCAGTCATCTTTTTTCACAAGGGAGGGGAATAATGCTGACCTGGGAACATCATTGATAATAAAGCAAACATAACTGATAAAGAGGGATCATTTAGTCTTATTTTCAGCTGTGGTGTGGTCTTGTGTATAAATACTGCTTATATGACCTTGTCCATGTCTCATTGGAAACAAGTGATTTGTTACTGATTAGAGTTAAAATACTGAAGTGGTGCTCCATAACCATTTTCACAATGTAAAAAATCAAACATACACTCAAAATAAAATCAGTCTCATGACTTCTCTTCAATCCCCTCTCTTATCCTTACCACCATACAACTTTATTATGAGTTCATCCTAGGTGGATATGAATGTGCACTTGACTGTTATGTAAATTTAACAATTTAGTTGTATATATTGTTTTGCAGTTTGCTTTCCCCTCAACTAATAATACATGTTGGAGTTTGTTTCATATCAGTGTCTATAAAGTCTGGAAACACAGATAACATTATTTTATTATTTTACAGAGTAAAGATGTCTTTCATTATATTCGATATACTTTTCTAGATCTCCAGACTTTATATACACTCTATAAATAGACCTACCTTTTTCTTATATTAAAAAAAATAGCTAACCATTTAATTAAAACACAAGTGTTTTAATTCAAAAGTTATCTTGAGTAGTAAAGGTATTGAGCTCCATAATCAATATGCCAGGTATTATTTATGAGAATTTGTAGGCTATTTCTCACATGGGTCATGAGAAATATGAGAAAAAAATACAGAGCCTGAGTACTGTTTGTCTTACTTTGTTCGGGCTGTTATAACAAAATACTACAAACTGGGTAGCTCATAAACAATAATTTATTTCTCACAATTCTGGAGGCTGGGAAGTCTGAGATCAAGGTGCCAGTGGGTGAGGGCCCAATTCTGGGCCGCAGACTTTCGGTTGGATCTTTGTATGATGGAATGGGCCAAGGACCTCTGTAGGGTCTCTTTTGTAAGTCAATAATCCCATTCATGAGGGCTCTGCCCTCATGGCCTAATTATCTCTCAAAAGCCCCACCTTTTAATACCATTGCATTGAGCATTAGGATTTCAACATATGAATTTTGGGGGAACACAAACATTCAGATCATAGCACTGTTATATTATGTCTTTCTGTCTTGTGTAAATGTATCTCTGCATTTCCATTTCTTGATCTTTAAGGTACAAAATCCTTCTGATCATAAAGAAATATGATAAAATATCAAGTAGCAGATGGAGAAAGACACGCAAAACATGACATCCTAGTCTTGATTTCCAAAGGCTTAAATGCTCCAGTAGTGAACACAGGACCAGTGAGGGATTTTCCATTTGCCCCTTGAGAGCTTATTATAACATTGCTATGCTGTATTTGGGCAAAGCAGTTTCTTAATCTAATCCATGTTATCATTGACTCATTTTATAGACCTCTAGGCTTATTGTATTTTATTTACATTCCTTTTCTGAACCTGGAAACACGAATAAAGCCAGCCTAGAGAACCAAGCCTCAACCTTTGAAATCCAGCTTTTACGTCTTTATTTAATTTTTCAATGTCCACCCGCATGTACTTTTTCATTAATCTAAAATAGATTGTCCTTCCATATATTTCTCTATTTCTTACAAGATGAGGGTTTCACAGAAAGAGATTCTTTATACAGTACGTGGAATTAATTCTATCATGGGGTTTTAATATTTTCTTCTTCATTTGCTCCTATATTTGGCTCTACATTATGCTTCATTATAAAGCAATGAAGATTTAAAATGGATAAAATACAGAAGTAGACACTGTAGCATTACTTCATTTAATTTAGTATGTTTTAATGGCACATTAAACATGTGCAATTCACAATAAACATGATATATGTTAAGTAAAAAATTGAAATAACTTTTTTGGTAAATATAACAAATGAACTTTTATCTACAGCTACTTTTAATGTGTTAACTGTTCTATTTAAACTATAACATGGCAATTGTCATCGGAAATCTTCTCTTTTAAGAACAATAAATTAAGGGTATTAAACTAGTTTCTCTTCATTACTGAGATTAAGATAAAGAGTCAGGAGTGTATCCTGATCATATAGCTTTTTAATTAAACTGTCTATGATTATTGTATGTCCTAAAATGGCATGCTTCATGCTTCGTTTAATTCGCCCATGCCACTTCACATAAAAGAAATTACCATTGAATGTGCCTTCACTAGGTAATCTTTATCCTCTGTTCCACATTTAAAAAAAAAGTATTTTCTAGAGCACCAAGCAAGTCATTGAATGTTAGGTTACAAAGGCTGTGTCCATGCAGAAGTAGCCTATCTTAAGTGACCATCAATTACTTAGACCAAAAACTAATTGTTTAGTGCCAAGCTATCTGACTGAGTTGACTGGTTTCTCATGGAATTAAAAATGCATTGATTACATTCAAATGATGAACTGACATACTGTAGACTAAGATAGAAATAATGGTTCACTGAATTTTAAGGATAGATAAAACCTTAGATCAAGGTTTCTCAATCTCAATATTATTGATATATTGGGCCAAAGCATTTTTTTCTTGTAGGGGGCTGTTCAGGGCATTGGCATTAGAGGTTGTTTAACAGCATCCCTGGCTTCTACTCACTAGAAGCATCAGCAGCACTCCACCTCAGGTTGTGACAACCTGAAATATTTCCATAGCTTACCAAATGTCTTCTGGGTGACAAAAATCACTTTTTTTTTGAAATCTGCTGCCTTAGAGAATTTCTGATCTTAATACACTCATTTGTGAAAGAAGAAAACTTAAAATCAGGTAGGTAAAATTACTTGGCAAAGATCACTAAAAGAATTCTATGAATATTATACTAATTGAATAATCATTTGACATTACTTTCAATTTCACATTCTTAATATATTTTATAAAGCTCATGTAATAAACATACTCACTTGATTTGGGGGTTACTATCTAGATAGTGGGTTTGAAGTAACTATATCTCACAATGTAGGTTTGGTAGGTGATATTCTCCCAGATAAACCAAGTTCCAGATGCAAGTGTTTTATTAAGGATTTGCTCCCAGGAGGAACAATTAAGGGAGTGAAGGAGGAAGAAAGAAAAGAAAAAGAAGTCAAATAAGTGTGTTATTTCAGGTGAGGTGTCAGACTCAGTCTAATCCTACTAAAATCTCTAGAGCATAAAGTACATCTCAAAAGGATATTAGCCTTGAATCAAATAAGCTGTTCTGTCATTGACTATGGACTATTCTGGGATTGGATATTGGTACAAAAAATTCCTAGGTACTTCCAATTCTTTATACTGAAAAGGAGGTCGTGGATTATCTGGGGACTTGGAGGGGATAAGACTGGTATAAAATTGCTAGAGATTTCTGATTCTCTGTGTAAACAAGGAGACTGCAATGTCCATGGATAATCTTCTGAGGGTTAAATGTATGACATCTCAACAGTAAAGCATGCAGAAGCCTGTAAAGGGATACACAAAACTGGTAAGTGGTATCTGAGGGTATCTGGACAGGGCACTACCAGTGTTTACTCCAGTGGTATTGTGAAAAAACTAGGGACCTTAGAGACAGATAGATAGATAGATGACAGATAGATAGATAGATAGATAGATAGATAGATAGATAGATAGATATAGATATAGATATAGATAGATATAGATATAGATATAGATATAGATATAGATATAGATATAGATATAGATATATACACTCATGTTATGGCCTTTCTATTTACTGCATGGCCTCAGGCAAATTGCTTTAATTTATAGACTCACAGTTTCTTTACCTTTAAACTTTAGGCAATAACACCTAATCTATCTCATATGATGTGAGAATTAAAATATATAATAAATGCAAGATGGAGACCGTATAACAATATTGCTATTGTGCTTTTAAATTCACGAAAAAGTATATCTTCCTATTTGTTTAGTTCTTTTACAATTTCCCTCAGTAAGGCTACAACATTTTTTTGTAAAGGTCATATACATGTTGCATTAGATATATTCCAAGGTACTTGACATTTTTAATCTTATTGTTGATGGTATTTCTTAATTTTATATTTCAGCATTTTTTCCCCTGATGTATAGAAATACAATTGATTTTTTTTATAAAGAATTAATATTCAGAAAAATCTTAATCCTTCTCATACATTTTGCCTTAGATTATGTTGGATTATTCACATATATAATCATATTATTTGTGATTGACACAATTTTGTTTCATCCTGTACAATTTCAATGTATTTTGTATATAATATCTGCCTCATTGTAGAGGTGAAAATCTGCAATACAATGTTGAGTAGCCATGTATAACATAATTGTCTCAAATGAAAATCTTTCAAAATTTCACCAATAACTGATAATCTTTTTCAGGTTAAAGAACTTCCTTCTATTACTAGGCTGATAAGAGGACTTTTCTTCATTTAATACTGAATATGTGTTCAATTTATCAAATGCTTTTTTTTCCCACTAAAATGAATTTTCTCTTATATAAAGCAATAATTAACATTAACTGATCTTCTAATGATAATGTATTTCTGCATCAGGGGTCTGATAGCATGAAACTGAGTTGGGAAGTAAGTGTTCTTTTTTCCCGTCCTTTGGAGAAGTGTGCGTGAGGTTAAAATTATTTGTTCTCAATCATTTGAGAGCAATAGAAGCCATCTTTTGCTCGGCATCTAGGCAGCATTCCTTGCAGTTCGTGAGGGTGGGTAGGATGTGAGGCAGCTTTACCTCTGGTTCACCTTTACCTAGGGCTGCCAGATTTAGCAAATTAAAATGCTAGGCACCTAATTAAATTTGAAATATTTTAATTATCTGCATTAGTTTTCTAGGGCTACCATAATAAAGTACCATAGACTGGGTGGCTTAAACAACATAAATTTACTTTTTTTACAATCCTGGAGGCTAGAAGTCCAAGATCAAGGTGCTGGCAGGGATGGTTTCTTCTTAGGTCTCTCTTTGGCTTATAGTTGGCCATCTTCCCTCTGTGTATAGATGTCCTAATCTCTTCTTATAAAGATACCAATTACATTGAATTAAGACCCACTCTAATTATCTCATTTTAACCAATTGCCTCCCAAAAGAACCTATCTCCAAATACAGTCATCTTCTGAGGTAGTGAGGGTTAGGATTCAACATATGAATTTTGAGGAAACACAGTCTTATGGGATATACTTATACTAATACATTGTTGCTTATATGAATTAAATTATAAATGCCTAAATTATATATATGTATATTTTTAGTTATATCCTCCTAATGATTTACGTCTCTTTAACAGTTTCTTGTTTTACAGAATTTACTTATAAAATTCCTTGCAGTTTCAGTCTGTCTTCTATTTACATTGTACCATAGCTTTTATAGTGGTTACTTTCAACATGTTTCACTATTTTGTCCTATCAGAATTAGTGAGTATATATGCTCAACATTAGCATATATACTAAGCTATTATACTGAACATGTACTGAAATGATTAAAAATTCTGAGAACTGCTCTTTGATTTTGCTTTGTTAAATCACACAAACCATCTTTCATGGCATACTTCACATTTCCATTGTTCTGGATTGTGTTCCATTTCTTAACTTGTTTTTTTTTGTTTTTTAATGTTGCACTCTGACAAAAAGAGCATTGTCATCAATTGTTATCCTCTTCTTCTTGCTTCCCTGCTGGAAGAATATTCAGTAACATCCATATTACTAAATCAAATTCTTTGAGTGATGAAATCCATTTCAAATGATAATCTTGACAAATTCCATAATAATTACCCACTATGAGTCAGAATTTTTTTTTCCTTTTCATAAGTAATGTTACTCATTTTAAGAACAGCCTTGACATATAAAGGGAAACATTTTTCATCAATTCTTTCTATAACATATTCAAGAAGTTCCTTTAATCAATGAAGTACTTTAACAATACTGCTCTTCTTTTAAAGCACATAATCTTATTGCTAGAGGAATTTTAAAAACTACGAACAAGAAATAAGTGAACTTTACTCAGCAACTTATTTAAAAAGTCGAATATATACAAATAAAAATAGATGAAAGCAACCATTGCAAGAATTGAAAAGACTGAATTTGAAAATTTCATGGCCACATCAGTCAGTAATTCTGTCACTAACAAGTCTGAACAAGTCCGTAAACAGGGCTGGTATGGTTGAAAGGGTTGTAAAATTGTGAACTAAGAATAGCTTGAACTTGCTATTTGATGCCAAAAGGTGAACTCCCAGTTTGCCAGAAGGGATAATTGTACTTATAAGGCACAGTCCTCCCAAACAAACCTGGAGCTGGTCTTCTATGAGGTTTTGGTTAGCTTGGGGATTCAAGAATTGGTAGACATTCAGAAGTGGAGTGTTTAGGGACAGGCAGACTTTCAGCTGTGTTCTTATGGTCACTAGAGTAAGGCTGCTGTGGATCTGCTGACTTTCAGAAGCATGGCCCCTGGACTGAAGAATTTGCTGATTGGATGCTGTCTGAAGTGTGAGGCTGTCGCTGCTTGGCTCACTTTCAGGACAGGTGTGTTAGGGTAGTATCAATGATGGGCTGCTTTTTAGAAGCCTGGAGCTGTCATTGATTTGCTAACTTTCAGAAACTTGTTTCTAGAGGCAGTCATTTTCGAGCTGATTCTACTGATTGTGTGTCTCATTAATAGAGGTTACTGTTCATGACTTGGGACTATGGGCAAAAACAAAACAAAACAAAACAAAAAACAGGCTTTTACTTTCTTGAATATTTCCTTTCTTTAATTCTAAATTCCTCCTTTTGATCTTCCCTCAGCCAAACTTCTGGAGAGACCCAGATATTTATTTGTGGAGGTATGATTTTCCATATAAGTGATTTAATTAGTTATGGTTGAAAAATAGTTCTAACTGCTAAATTTTTGTAACTTATTTAAAAAGCTGAATACAGGACATTTAAGATGTCCTGATAAAGTCAATATAGAATGCAGGAAAAAATCACATACAGTACATGTCCTGTGTGTTCAGGACAGCTGGCAACCCTAGATGAAGTTCATGTCTGAGGTAAGGTTTTTTAGCACCAAGCTCTCCCAGCATTGTTGAGAGGGCATCCTAGAGTTCTGTGGGTGTCAAGGCCCACTGCCCCACAAAGGGAGATGAGGCTGAATGGATAGGACTCTGGGCTTGCAGTCCCCACTTTACCCAGACTGCTCAGCCTTCCTTGTGTTCATGGATTGGATTTCTAGGAAAGGCTTCAGCTGGAGTAAGCAGTCTCATGTCTAAAGTTTTGATGATAATTATCCCCAAGTTAGTACTCAAGTTAGATAAAGAATGTGTCATGAAGTTCTGATCTCCAGAAACATGGACCCAAGATTGCCTATAGTCCCTTGCTCTGTACGTCATGAGAGACTTGAATTACTACAGAGTTGCTAGCTGCCTAGGACACATTAGTTACAGCAGATACGTGTCTATGTACTGTGAGTGTAAGCTCCACCCTAAATAAAGGCTATCAAGAGTAGAGACCCAAGACATCAGATTCAAGATTGAAAAATCATACATATATTTTATTATATATATATTTTAAGCCACAAATACACAGGTACAGGCAATACACAGGGAAAAGGCACAAGTATCTGTTTAAAAGAGAGTTTAAGGAAACAGGAAAACTTCCTCTGATTGGTAGATTTCTGAGTGAATACTTTTTTCCCTTTAAACTCTTCCTTGAATTTATTAAGCTTTGTGTAATTTTGGTTCCAATAGTATTTGCAGGGGAGGAGACAGAATATAGGCCACTATATGCACACCACTTGATTTTACCTCTACCTGTGGCCTCAAATGACATCTCTTGATGCAGCCAAACCTAATCTGCAGCCTGGGCCCCTCCTGATAGCCAGACTTTTGGTTTCTACTACCCACTGGACATCTCTACTTGGACAGACAGCAAAACCTTACCATCTATATGGCCCACACTGACCTCATCCACCATCCACCACACCCTTCCTCATCTTTACCTCTAACTTAAATTCCCACTAACTCTCCCTCCTCTTTATCCTCAATCTCATCTAAGAGGAACAGCTTCTATCTAGTCGGTCAACCTGCAAAACTCAGAGTCATTAGAGACTCTCTTCTACCCTATCGCATTGTCCTCTAACTTCCTAAAACTCAAATCTGTTTCAAATCCTCAGCCTGAATCAAATGCTTAGCCATTTTCTTTACTTAGTGTTCAATAAGTACTTGCTGGATGAATAAATGAATGAATGAATGAATCAATCAATCAATCCAATCAGTCAAAGTACCAGAGGTGACATTCACTGATCAAAATAATCCCTGGTGGGATCTTCTGCCTCCATGAATTCCCATGGGAAACTACCACTAAGAATATGATCATCAACGTCTCCTTCCTAGACCCTAACACCCTCATCTTGGAGGTAGGGATGCTGGCAACAACATAGTACATCATTATGCTTCCATTACTGGACCCCACACATCTCTATCATCCTCTGTCAATTTAACAAGGAATTGTGGCATCTCCATCAGTTCACCATACACTCTGAAAATGTCTACCCCCTGGTCCAATCCCCTATCCCAGGCAGTATCTGGTGATAACACAGGCCAGCAAACACAGCCCTAGGACACCCACCTCTGATGTGCCAAAAATTCAGGGATTGTAAAAAGGCAGTCTGAGTTAGAGACACAGTCTGGGTTGTTTTTCAAGACATGTCCACACTTAGCCCTTAACGTGCAGTCACTGGAATAATTAGCCCCTAAAGGCATTCCTTCTCCAACTTCCCCATCCTTGCAATTGCATATCCCTTTGCACTACTCATAGTATCTCTGGCCTGTCTCAATTGTTTGTCATTCACTAACCTTACCCAGTCATATAGCCTCAACCTAAGTAAAGGGGTTCCACTATATATAAGGTAAAAAGATAGCCATTTCCAGGCAACATAAAGATAGCTCCCAGCCCAGGTACATTGGCAAATGTACTCTGGACCCCCAGGGTCATCAAGAAATGTGGCTCTACTAGAATCCATCAATAACATCACTAATTGATACAGAAGAGCCAGCTATATTCTGCCTGATAACATGTAGAGAGGATTCTAAGGTAGGGCAGGATGTCTGATGTGCTTTGGGTTCTTTCATCAAATTATCTGCCCATTTAGATCACTCAACAATTTCCAGCTGGTAGAGGTGAGTCAGAAATTTTCCAAGCCTATTCATGTAAGTGTTACCGGATGCCCCATCCTGATCCTTATGGTCACTTCTCCACGTGATGCTGAACTCGAGATTCAGATTCCCACCTGCCAGCTTGCCCTCAGCCCTCTGTACTTGGTTTTGCTGGTGGTCTCTCTCATGGACTCTGGAAATTGCTCTCCCTTGCCGTCTTCCTCATACCCCTCACTACATGACAGTGTACTGTCTGGCCCCAATCTCTGGCACCTGTTCATTTTAACCAAATCTTTTCTTCTCAATGTAAAAGGAAAATACCTAGTTGCCATCAGAATTTTATTAAAGCATGTTCAGAGGAATCCTGTAACTCCAAGTATCATTGCAGAAATCCAGATTTATATGAGCAAGAGATTAAGTTAATTTTCTGCTCAACCTAATTATAAAACAGGAAAATACAAATTAATACAACTGTGAGACATTATTTTTTAATATATGTTTGACCAAAAGTTAAGGGACGAAAAGCCAAAATGTGAAGAGAGTATTTACATACATTAATTTGTGAGAATATGAAATGATAGATTTGTGAGATGATATTTTGGCAATATTTATAAAAAATTACAATTTTCATATCCTCTCCACTTTATCCCACTTTCTGTTTTCCATGTATTTCCTATGCACATTTGCCCCAAAACTGATGTCCAAAGATACTGATTTCAGTTCTATTAACCATGTAAACTCATGGGAACTATTTACGTGTCCATTAGGAAGAGAATAATTAAATTATTCTGGAACATTCATACTTTAGAATCCTAGAGAGCAGTTAAAAAAATGAAGTGGATTTACATGTTTTGTCATAGAACAATACTGCGTTCCTTTTATTAAATGACAAAGGCAAATGAGAGGATATGTACATCACTACCCATTACATTAAAGAAATCACAGTATATTTTTATAGCACATCTATGTATTAAAACGTTATCCTTAAAGTAATAACACACACCATATATTTCATTGCAGTTACCTCTGAGAAGAAAGCTTAATTTTGGAGGAATATTGTAATGGGAAGGGATAGATTTATGTATGTTAAAAATATTTGCAACAAGAATATATGCACTATTACTAGCTTTGTCATCAAATTTTTTAAATAAGCTTAACAAGCTTAATAAGCTTAGTACCTGTTTATTAGTTAGATAAAGTAACTGCTAGCTGATACAAAACATAAAACCTAAAATCTGAATGGCTTAACACAACAAAGGCTTATTTCTTGTGCACATAAAATTTGATGTGATTTGGCAGAGGATCTTTTCTACTGTGTGGCCCAGAGACCCAGGCCATTTCCCTATTAGAGAATATATTATTTAATTTGGGCTCTGGGGCTATTTCCCAATTGAATGCAACTCAGAGCTCCTAGAATTTGTGTCAAGGGCTTCCCTCCCTCCCAGTTGCCCTTCCAACACTCCAAAAATCTAGGCCTTGCTTACTTTGCCAAATTATACTGAATATAACCTATTTAAATGTCTCTTGAATGGTGCAGGCTCTGAATCTCCCAGCCCAGGGCAAAAAGTGCCAGTGCAGTGGCTTCTGGTGACACTTACCTCAAGAAAGTACCACCCTTATTTCTTGCTAACTCTTTGAAGATGATATTCATAAAACACCAAATTTGTGCTATGTGTTCAACTGTACTTGGATAAGAACACAGGTTATCTTCCATTTTTGTCCCAGGTTGGATCTGGTTTACCCATGATTGCAAAGTAACTGCTAAAAACAGTTTTCCATTACAGGCTTAAGTCTCTGAACTCTGAGATCCACCATCTGAGGGTCTTGCCCCTGCTCACCACTCGCACTGCTTCATCTAGTATACCATACAGTTTAACTTAAAATTATCTCTCATTGAAAGACTTGCAGTTTTCCAAGGCCTTAGCCTGCCTTGTCTCAGGACCTTTACACTTGATTGTCCTCATATGGAACCCACCTCCCGACTTCCTTTGACTTTTTCTTTGGTATTAAAGGATACTCACCATTTTCTTTACGTGATTCCTGCACTTAGACTGTCCAATTCTATGGGTGGGAAGTGAATCTTGTTCATCCTAACATCCCCAGTACACACAGAGTGCTTTCTAAGGAGCAGATGCTGAATTAATGTTTTGAAAATAAATGAGCCAGTGTACATGAAGTCTAATTTATTAAGATTTTTTTCTCATACATTCTTAAACAAGCTGAGCAAATGCATGTAGATGTCATTTAATTTTACAGAATGGCAGATTAAAAGGGATAAAGGAAGCCAAGAATTGATCATCTTTTAGGTTTTTTTCCTGATCTCAACTATTTTACCGAGTTCTTTGACAGTTCCAAGGTAATGCCTATTCAAATGTCATGTTACCTTTTTCAGAACATAAAATAAGACTGTCAGTTTCACAATTTCATTTACAAACAAAACTTGTATTCTTAAATTTCATAAATAGCAATAAATGTAAGACTAATGCCATTCATAAACTTAGATTCTGAAGCTAATGAAATGTTATGTTAAATAGAACAACATTTGAAAACTAACTCTCCCCAAAAGAAGATAAAGCTCCACATTAACCATATAAGAGAGGGACATAAAAGATGTTATACACTGTGTCATCTACAGCCCCACCAGAGCATTCTACGAACTAAAAGGTTGACTGCTCTCTTCAATGACAAAGTGAAAAATCTGCCTCAGACTTCATTAGGGGTGGGGGTAGCTACTGGATTTGGCACTGGAACTTGCCCTAGCCTTGGCAGTGGTGCTAGCCCTGGCTGTAGCTCTAGCCTGGGCTCTCTCTGCTTCATCTCTCAAAGCCTCCTGATACTGGGATGAGAAGCACCTGGGGTCAGACTGATGGATCTTGGTCAAAAACTCTAGCAATTTCATCTTGCTGGTTTCAGCATGGGCTCTTGGCCCCCACAGGAATTCATAACGTGGTGGATGACTGTTAGGCACTTGCCGGTACTCCAGGTATTTTTCCTGCACCAAATCTTTGGTGATGAACTTCCTGGGCTCCCCAAAAATGAAGTGATTTCTCCCAGAATATAAGCCCATCATATTCAGCACTTCCCAGATCTCCTCCTCAGTTGCACAATTGCCCTTCATAAAGATTACACCTAGGACAATTATCAGGAGGCTGGTCTTTGGCATGGTCCCATCGCCACTCAGCCTCGGATCATAGGTGAGGCCTAGTTTGTTAACAAGGACATAGCTATGGCTACTGGTGTCTGCCTCCTCCACATCAATGCCAAAGACCAGCTCCATGTGCTCAGAGGCTCTCTTGAAGATCTCAGGGAAGTCACTCCTATACTCTTTAATAACAACATCAATCATGTCTGCTTTTGTGATGGGCTCATTCATTTGATACTTGTGCAGCAGGAACTGCACCAACAAAGTAACCTTCTCATCTAAAGTGCCTACAGGCAAGTTTTCAGTGTCTGGTCGGTACTTTGAAGAAGCTGAACTAGCCTCCCTTTCTTGACTGTCATTGCTCTTATCTAATTTGCATGATGAGGTGGCTTTCTGAGGACTCTGGGGGCTACAGGGGGTCCCAGCAGCCAGAGCCTCCAGGTTGCCAGGCACTGGAGGATGGGAGGAGAGAGAGGTCTCCTCCAGAGCCCGGGAGACCTGTGCAGCCTCCAGGCCCTGAGTCTCACTGTGGGCACAGTGTTGTTCCTGTTTCCAATGTGGAATCTTCTGACGACGAGACATGCTCACTCTTGGTGGTAGCAGGCAGGAATGTGGGCAGGAGGTGGATGATAGGGGACCACAACCTAAGGAGAAAGGGAGGATGTGAGTGGCCTCATACTCTGATAAACAGTGCCTCTACCCATATTCTCCTGAGGGCAGTGCTCTAGAGTGTGTGATCCCCCCAGTCCCTACTCAGCATCTTACCTTGGTTCCTGGCAGGGTCTTGGAATCTTCCTTCTGTTCACCTGAGGCAGCACTGCTCAGAACAGACCTCACCTCCCTGCAAACCAAAGGGTAAAAGTCAGCAGGCAACTCAATCTGACAGTTATTCCAAGGCCTCCTAGAACTGACAGCAGGGACTAGGCCCTTACCTAGGGATCCCCCTGTTGTGAGGCAGATGGTCCCACTGGCCTCCACTCTTGCTGAGAGTTGGGCAGGGCCTGCCGTTCCTCCCTCTACTGAACTGAGGCCTCCTTCCTCAGAACAAAGTATTCACCACCCTAACATTCTCCTGGAAGAGTCCGTGAATGCCAATTGCAACTACTTTGCTCAGCACCTCCCAGGAGTGAAAACAGGGGTGGAATTCTGTAGGGCTCCTTCCAGTGTGGGGTGGATGTTCCCTAAATATTCACTCAGCATCTTACCTTGACTCTGGAAGAGGCTGGGACTCCTCCTTCTGCGGACTGGAGGCTGCACCCCTCAGTCCAAAGCCTTTTCCTCTCTGAGACACCTAAGGCAAAGTTAGGGGAAATGACTTCCACCTTGTCCCCCCACTCACCTAGGGCTGACAGCAGAGGTCTGAGAAGCCCCTCCATTCTGGAGGAGGCGTCCCCTCAATCCTTACTTGGCATCTTATCTCAACTC
>NW_024354867.1:1000577-1033772 GCF_902729225.1 Pteropus medius
AGAAGGGAGGAGGGTTGGGGAGCTGGGAGAGTGGGGCAAAGGGTTAAAAAAGTACAAATTAGTGGTTGATAGATGGTCACAGGAATGGGGAGCACAGCAAAGGGAATGCAGTTAGCAGTAATGTAATGGCTAGATGGAGAGCAAGAGGAGAGAAAGAGCAATCAGGGGGATTGTTTTATAAACTATATAAATGTCTAGCCAATGTACTGTATACTTGAAACTAATAATAAAATAAAATTAAAAATTAATAAAATATTATAGTAGAGAAAAAATAAAGCACTAGACAAGTCCTAATTATGTCATTTTCACTAACAAAGAAAATTTAAAACAATTTTACCTCCTACAATACGAGTACATAATGAGTGAATGAGAAACTCCATGAAATCATAAAGAAAGTGTCACCAAGTGCAGAGAAGGCAAAGAAGTGAGCAGAACAGCCAACAGTGAGAGGTTGTTGGGTTCACAAAAGAGGCACATATGCAAGTTTTCAAATCCAACCTGGGTCTCTGTGGACTGAATTAGAGGTAAAACTGACTCAGAGCTAGCATTAGGAATGGCTTACTCTTCACTGGGGAACTCTTTACCACATTGAAAATGCTGAATATACTAGGCAGGAGCATAAATCTTGCACAAAACAGACCTTCACATTGCAAGTGTTCATCAGAGCCAAGTAGGAAGATTTTTTTTTTCTATCTAAGTACTAATTATGGTGATCCTGAGGGAAAATGGGTTTGGGGTAAACAGCACTTGCACTGGCACCTTAGGGAATGAGACAGGATTTTGGCATGTGAACTCCATTATGTATGTTGCATTATGAGTAGAACCTGTAGATTAAATCTGTCCCAAGACTAGGGTTCTTCATTATTGCTAAAAACTCTTATGGACAGACCAATTATAGATGGAAAAGACTCACTCATTTACCTAAGCTGGGCCCCCATCTGCCATGTGCTGTACACCGTGCCATAATTAAGTTAGTCGAGACAATATAATTATTAATGCTTGGCATTCATGGTGTTCCCAGTTTTTGTCTATCATCCTTGCTCTGGTCATGAAAATGGCATAAAAGCAGGCTGAGTAGGAGTCAAGGTGGGAACTGATAGCCTCAGTTACCTTGTTTTCTTCCATTCTCATACATATAAAATTGAGAAGTGGAAACATTATTTCCATGGACATTCTGGGGTGACTGAACAGGAGAATTCTGCTAGTCTGGGCAATAAGCTACATGAATAGTGAAAGGAACAGAACAGAAAGCCATATTTCCTACTGAGATTTATGTTGGAAAATTGTTGCTGCCAGAACTATGGATTATACTGAGACATTTTCTGAGCTTCCTCTCAGTTTTTGAACAGGGCCAGCTTTGCAAAGTCTGAGAGCCATAGAATTGCTGTTCTATTTCCTTGGTTAGGAGCAATTAATCATGGTCGGATGCCACCAACAAATATTTTTCTTTGAGACAGGCAGGAAAGTTGGAAAGGAAGTCAGGAAGAGTGTTCCATTCTAAATACATCTTTATTTGTTTTACATTCAGTACAGGATGTTTTTGTTTTATTAGTACACTTCCAACAGGAGGACTGAAAACCCTGAGGCAAAGCAGTTCCATTACACTACAGTCCTACGGTCCCAGTCATACCCTCTTACAAATTCAAAGATGCCATTAATACATTCTTCTTTCAGTAGTAATAGGACAGGCATTTCACTTCCAGTAGAAAGATACAAGGATTCTCAGATCTGTGCAATCCATAGATTTATGCCTAGGTATCTGGTTTTGTTTGCCTCTTCCTAGTTAATATTTTACACAACCTAGCTGCATCTCTGCTTATGAATTTTAACAAGAGAAGATTTCACACATACTTGTCTCAGTGTGCTTTAAATACCTTCCAATGAAAGTAGTATGTGACTTTTTTGTTGTTGTTAATGGGAAAAAAATGAAATTTCAAAACCCCAGACTTCACTCCTTCCTGGTCCTGGGTAGTGAACAGCCTCTTTGGAAGAGAGCACATGACCGCTGTCAGCCCTCTTCAATGCCTGGCTTTATCCTGTGTTGTCCACTCATGGAAACAGCAAAATTGAAATTTTAGTTGAGCTACAAAATTTCCAGTGTCTGCAACTTAAAGCGAAAACAAAAACAAGCACGGAAACAAACAAACAAACTTTCCTGGAAAATATGTTTTCTTCAGCATACTGTGTAAAGCAAAGATCAACATGAGCATGTTTTATCTATTTTTCAGAAGGAGGGAAAAATATTAAACGAGGTCTATGATAAGTCTGTTATTTTTACTATTATCATTTCATAATATTTCTTATTTTGTTTTATAGGTCAGGGATTTCACAGAAAGTCCTGTAAACTCAAACTGCTGTGTTTAACATTGCTCTAGCTCTCTTGCAGTTGAAAGAAAAATTTTACTTATGTTTGATTTCCTTTGTGTAGCATTTCCGCTTTAATGAAGGCTGTCTGACCTGTGGATAAAAGTGAATTGGAATAAAATTTTAAAACCCTCTAATTTCACAGTTTAAATTGAAATAATCCTTGTTTTTGGTAACTTTCAAGGATTTTTTCATCTAATTATGTCCCATAAACATTTTGCCCCTGAGTCTTATATCTAAGCTGTGACGTTTCATGGAATCAGGTCTCATTGCAGATAAAGTAAATTTTATTTTTGCTTCCTGTTTTCCTGTCATGCAACAATGTTTATTAAATATCTATTTTGAGTAACCTCTTCATGCCTTAGGTTCCCCACATCTAAAGGAAGGTGTTGGACTAGATCTGGTTAGTGAAGTTCCCAGGAGTGAAGCGACCAGCAATAGGAGTGGCTCCAGTGGCAGCAGCAAACTTTGGCACAGCTCTCTGGCCAGTATTCCTGGATGATATGACACTGACATCACCTGCAAGCTGCCAGAAGAAGCTTCTCCCAGGTTCTCTTCAAATTTATGATGTAGATGCCATCACTTTTCCTTTTGTAGATGTACTGTTCAAATTGGAAGTCAAGTTTGGTGCCACCTAAGTGGATTCCTGCTGCAGGGAATTTGAGGACATCCTCCTTCATTTGCAGGACATCAAGTGCTCCAGACATTGTGACAGTTTCCCTTTAAGTTACGTGAGAACCAAGAACAACACCATATGGACCCTTTTCTGGGTAGTGTGGGAAAGTTTAAGATACTTTGAACTTTAATGTTGCATTTATAATTTTTCTATAGCCTTAGAATCTTTCTAAATACCAAAAAGGGTTATATATAGGAGTGGATATCATGACTAAATGAAAAGATAATAGACTTTGTAGTAAGAACATACTCGACTCTATAAGTTCTACTCTTCTGTGACTTCTGTGAGCCATAGTTTTCTCACTTGGCAAATGGGTATACTGTTATTGTCCTCACAACATTGTCTGGAGAATTAAATTAGAAAAAAGGACAAAATATGTAACACATAGTAGCTCAGTAATACTGGCTGATCTCTTTTGTCTTTGCTAAAATTGCTTACACTCCAAGTACTGAAAGAGGATCTATGCAAAAAATAAATAAAACAACAACAACAACAACAACAAAAACATATAGCAATGCAATGTTAGAAAATGCTGTATGAAATAGCAATTTATACATAGTGGACATCTTAAATATATTCTGCAATAAGTGAATTCAAATGAGGCTTAGCTGTCCTGGCCCTGCTTAATTCTAAACTCAGATACTTATTCCTGATTATTGCCTTGACTCCTGATTAACCCTTAGTGTGGTAATTAATCAAGTGAGTTCTGAATCTATTTCCTCATACTACTGGAATTAGGACTATTTAGATTAGATATAGGAACTATGGAAAGGACGGGAAATATGAGTTCTGAATTGTGAGGTAGATCACTGCTGAAAGGAGAAAGCTTGGGGACTGAACACAGCTAGAAAGCCTACTTTTTCAGCTTGAGCTTACATTATAAATTAATTAATCAATCCTTGTTGGCTGAGGGAGTCTGATTCCCCACTGGGTTCTGACAATCCATTAAAGATAGAAAAATAAATAAAAAGTCAGAAGAGCAGAAATCCTTTATCAAAGCCTTCTAATAGGAATTTAACAACAAAAAAAAAAAATAGAGAGGGGCCTTGAGATGCTTAGAATAAAAGGTATTGCAAATAATACTGATAAAAATTCAATTATTAGTAAATCAAACTATGGAATTGGTCATGTATAATTTTGAAGGGCCTCAAAAAATCCTAGAATTATGACCTTTTAGTATAAAAGGCAATCTAGTTCATCTACTTTATTTTACAGATGAAAAAAGCTAAGTCTCATAGAAGTTAAATGACCTGCGGATTAGCACCTAACTCAGTAGTTAAGAGCGAGGATCCATTTCCTAACAGTGTGACTTTGGCAGGTACATAGCCTTTCTAAGATCCAAAGTCCTTATACGTAAAATGGGGCTAGAGTAGTAAGTAACCCGTAATAATCCATAGTGCTCATGTAAAATGTTTAGCAAAATGCCTGACATATATTAAGTACTATTATAATTATCATTGTTAGAGTGGGAACTAATATCTGGCATTATAATGATTTATAATTTGAAATAATGAATAGGAGGACTCTACTTCAAACATTATTTAAGTCAAAAAAAATTTTAGATTATGTTTATGATCAGCCTTTAAACTTGCATGTAGTAGAGATAGGCAGGCAGAGTATTTTGCCCAACATTTTTCTCAAAGACAAATGTCTTTTTGCTAAAAGCCTTCTATTATAGCAATATTAAGGGAGATTCCTCAGTAGATATAATAGCTATTTAGAAGAGTGAAACTTCTTTCTTGTAAATTCATAATAAATATTTATGCTAGAAAATCCAGTTGAAAACCAAATGACAACTCATAGGCTAAAGGGGTAATATTTTAAACAAACCAGCCAAATTTCATTTACACCCATTCTAATTCTGAATTGTACTGTGTATGCAGTCTTTTCAAAAAAAGATATAAGACTCTCTGTGCCATTCCATTTCTCCTGTTCTCTCATGCAAATGGAGAAGAGCCTGGGCTCTCTTGGATGGAGGCAAATTTGTCATTGATAAGTTGTCCTGAGGTTGCAGGATGTCATAATGGAGCCATGAATGTCAGAATGGTAACATTAGAGCACAACCCCGGGCATTTGATGCTGCAAGACTCTTAGTTAATCCACTTTGAAACTGTAGAGACAGTTTTGGATTATGTGTCAGAATAGCAGGCAATATTATCTAATCTAGCCTTGTATTTGGATCAGGAGGTATTTTATGGAAGATGTTATCTTAGTTATCATGGTTTCTCTATAAAAGGATTGAGAACCCAAACCCTTCCCTTATGATCACTGCTCATTTTACTAATAATATATTTCATGGTCTATGTAATGGTCCATAATATTTTGAAAAATATTTAGATATTTCTATTCCCTTATATAGAAATTACACATTTAGTTTTCTGTATAATTAATCCCTGTGAATTATTTCCAATAGCCAGTTATAAAAATTACAAATACTATAGTCAACTTTCATGCAGTGAATAGTATCCTCTGTCTGAAAATGTAATTAGAAGCATCAGATAAACTAAGTCCCACAGAAGGCACATTTGGTTTTCATTTAATTTCCCAAATGTAAGACCACAAAAGGGTTCATAAAATTGCTATGTCCATTATTATCAATGGTATTATTCAGGATGAATAAATACTTGAAGTATTTTTATGTTATTGCTTATTTTTTTTTCCTGCCACGGTGATTTTGGAGTAACTATTTAGACTGAAACCCATAAATCACATATGTTTGAAAAAAAAATAAATTGGGAAAAGACTGGATATAACTGAATTTAAAAGGATGATTCTTTATGAAAGAAGGTTTTTTGTTAAGGGGAAATGTATTACATTGTGGAACGAATCAAACTGGTATTTATTCTGTGGTCCCTAGAGATTTTCTGCTTGCTTCAAACGGAAGACTGACTTACTTGTTCCTTAGCCTCAGAGCCAAGTTGTTCTACAGGTTGAACTCCAAATTGTCTCATTACATGATTAATGATATCTGCAATAAGAGTGATGCACAATTAAGTTTGTGGTGCTTCTACATAAATAAATTCAATGTTGAAAGTTATAAATTATAAGGGACAGAATGTTCTTTTATGCAACCAGGAAATCACTTTTCCTGGTGGGTTTTTAATAACATTGAATTTATCAAGGGTTGACACTTCTACTATTATTTCCTCTAGGCTATAAAAAAAATTATAAAACTTTTAACTGTTTATCTGTAATAGCCAGGGTATTTTTTTTTTTAAGAAAAAGAAGACGAAGTGGTGATATGAATACCACCAGTTAGATGATTCCCAGAATATATCCTTCACTGAAGTGCTTTATGTGAAGCATCAAGGATGAATGGAAGGGCATCGAATGCTAAGGTGACTCCTATGATGAAACTGTGCACTTCAAAATGGAAAATAAACTGAAAAGTCATGGGCAGTACCCAGATAAGTTTTAGGAAGCTGATTTTCATTTCTACTTCATGTCCTGGGAAATTCTTTCACCCTTGTGGGAAGGTAATTTTGAGCGGATATTTTGCTAAATGGAAGTTTTCACGTAGGCAATTTGATTGATACTTAAAATTGATCACCTATTAGAATGTATTTTAGCTACTTGAAGGAAAAAAAAAAAGACAAAGTAAGCACCTCAAATGCCAGACCCCAACAATGACTTAGATAAATTTAAGTAGATGTTCTATTATTCAGTGACGATGAATTCATTATGACGATGGTCACTAACCATGCAAGATGAATATACTATGAGAAAGCCACTATCTATTTGCAAAACTCTGTACCTATGAAGCAATAACTCCCCACTCCCCCTCTCCCCAACCCTCATAATCTCTAATCTACTTTCTGTCTCTTCGTATTTATCTAGTCTAGATATTTCTTGTAAGTGTTATCATACAATATTTGCCATTTTGTGTCTGGTTTATTTCTCTTAGCCTAATGTTTTCAAGGTTCGTCCATGCAGTAGCATGTCTGAACTTCATTTTTCTAAACGACCTACCTAATAATATTTCATTGCATGGATATACCACATTTTGTTTATCCATTCATCTGCTGATGGACTTGGATTTCTTACAACGTTTGATATGATAAAGGCAAAATAAAATAGAAGAGATTTCAAAAAAATCAAATAAAAATACTCTAAAGTGGCTCTTCTGTCAGTTTTCTAGTAATATAATGCTTAGCTTTTCATGGCTGAGTCTATTTTAATGCATTATATTTAACACATGAGGTATAAAATGCAGACCACTTATGAGACTATGGAATATATCGTCACCTTCAGATTATATTATTGAATGTCTGAATTTTCTGGAAATACCCAACTTCCAAAAATGAGTAGTTTTAGCTAGGCCAAAATACTTACTGAGTAAATTTGGTTCATCATCATCTATGCATGATTTCTCTAGTCTATATAAATGTAGCAATCAACAAACTAAAAAGTCTAAACAGTCCCACCAGTCACTACAGCTTGTCTGCTCTATCTGATAGCTAACTATTAGTCTTAAACCTTTTGAAATGTCAGCATATTTTGATACAGCTGATGTCTTCCTTCTCATGATAATACTTCCTTCATTTGTTCTGGGAACATCACAGTTCCTGGATTTTCATTCATAGGCCACCACTTCTCAGTCCCCTTTCTACTTATTCCTCTTCTCACCTTTTCAACATTGGAGTACCCTAAGGATCAGTCTGAGACCTCTCCTCATCTCTTCGTTCCTCCCCTTGCTCATATAATTTCAAGTTAGAGTTCTGAATATCATTCTACATTATAATGAATCCCTGATCATATCTCCAGTAAGGGCATTTCTCCTGAATTTTAAACTCATCATATTCAATTGCCTATTTTATGATTCCCCTTGGATAACTAATAGACAGTTTTTAAATAATGTGTCTGAGATTGAACTCCTAATCTTCCCTATATGCCTGCTTTTTCCAGTCTCAATTAATGCCAGCTCCATTCTTCCAGTTGCTCAAACTGAATTTCTTGATATTATTCTTAGTTCCTCTCTTTTTTTTATCTCCAGTCTCAACGTGTCAGGAAATCCATTAGTCCTACTTTTAAAATATACCCAAATTCTGATTAATTCTTTTTTAAACCACTTTACTGAGGTTTAATTGACATATGAAAGCTATACATATTTAATGTATACAACTTAATGAATTTGGGTAAATATACGCTTGTGAAATCATCAACACAATTTATGCCACGAACATACTCCAGCACCACCAGCGAATTCTCAGTCTTATTTGTTTCTCTCCCATATTACTATGGTAGCCTCCCTCAGTCTTCTCTCTGATTCCATTTTTGCTACCCTACAGCCTTGCCTTAACACAGAAGTTGGAATGATCTTATTGAAAGTCCATTGGATCATGTCAGTTCTCTGCATAAAACCTGTCAATGGTTCCACATTTCTTTGAGAGTAAAAACTCAAATATTTAAAATATTTAACAAGGCCCTGTACGGTCTGGCCCCTTTCTGACCTCATTTCCTAATTTCCTACTACTCTTTCTCTGCTCACTTTGGTCAAGCTATACTGTCCTCTCCAAATGCCCCAGGTGAATACCTGCATCAGAGATTTGGCACTGGCTGTTCCTTCTGTCTGAAACATTTTTCCTCCAGGTATCTGTGTGACTCATTTACCTGCTTCTTGGCAGAGATGCTCCCTGTTGGTATGAAGGTTGTGCTCCATACCAAATAACCTGGACGCAAGGCAAGTGAGTATAGTACCCATGCCCTCAGGAATGCCTTTATGGGCAGCGCAGACCTTGCTTCTAAATAAGATGCATCCTGACCAGCCTCAGAAGTCTTGGTTTTCCTTACTGCGTTAGCCATATTTTTCCCTCTCCATTCTGATGCTTTGATATCTGGGACTTTGCTGACCTGAAGAGACTGGCTCTCACAGAGCTAGCGAATTTCTAGAGATAGTAAAGGGCTTGCCAATGTACCTTTCATATGCAAACCAACCAATCTAAAGCCCATTTACCCTAACTACCTCTTTATCTAGCTCCTCTACTCTAGACCACTATCCATCTGCCCTCATAAGCCCAGGGACAGATACTAGACAACAAGGGACAAGCCCTATATCCCAGAGTTTACTGAAATTATTCAACCTAGCCAATCATAAGCCTGCTTATTCTGCCTTGCCAGAACTCCTTTATGGAAACCACAATAAAGATTCTTGTCACCATTTCCTCTAACCTCTGCCTCATGACTGACACTGGTGTTTCCCCATGTCGTCCCCCCATGGCATTGTATGTCCCTTCCTCTGGGGGACTGTGGAAAGTAAAGTATCTTTTTAGTGGCAATCATTTGCTGACCTTTTGGCCTTCCCATACCTCAACTATATAGTTTTAGATAGACCCAATTTCAAGCCCAAATCTGCCTTTCATTCTTCAAGAACAAGATAATATATTCTTGCCTTGGCCATGAGGATATACATGTCTATTTCGTATCCTTTATAAAACAATGCTTGATGTACCATCAAGATGGTGCAATGAGTTCACACTTTGTCTTATGTCTCTGCTCCAAGGAAATAGTAAATGATAATGCTTAAAAATAGGGGAAAATGGTATAGTCAGGCCAAAAATAATAAGATAAAAAGTGTCAAGGGCCATAAAGAGAAGAGCAAAACAATTCAGTTCTAAATGGTAAATCACATGAGTACTCTTTATATTTTGAGAAATGGGAGTATTTTTCAAATTCTTATGCTTGAATTCAGAGGCCCAGGGGTGTTCCCACCACTTATAAGAGGAGATTGAAAACATTGTTGCAGAGTCATTGATGTTCAGCAAAACTTCATGCTGATGAACTGCATGAAGTTTGAGCTGGCTGAGAGATGGGGTTTGCAATATCCCCAAGATCGCAGTGGGGCTGGAAACCAGAGACAACCATGTCCAATTTTGTTCTGGAGGGTGTAAGAGTTGGGAGGCATTTCACTGTGGACCAAGTGGAAGCATCTGCAAAATCTCTAAATAGGAAAGGATGACCACACACAGTGGGGCATGTTTACTTTCTATTGCTGGCATAACAAATTACCAGAAATGTAGGAGCTTAAAGCAACACCTATTTATTAGTTCACAGTTCTGTAGATCAGAAGCTGGAAAAAACTCAACCGAGTCCTCCTTTTAGGGTCTTATAAGTCCAAAATTAAGATGTCAACTGTGCTTGGATCTTATCTGGAGGATTTGGGGGGAGAATTTGCTTCCAAGTGCATTCAGGTTGTCAGAGAAATTAGGTTCTGTATGGCTGCAGCATTGAGGTCCCCTTGTCCTATGGATGTCAGCTTGGGGTCATTTTGGAATTCTAGAAGCCACCTGGATTACTTGGCTCATGCCCCGCTCCATTTTCAAAGCTAGAAACTATATATCAAATCCTTCTCATGCTTCAAAGCACTCTGAATTCTCTTACCTTCCTCTTCTGCCACCAGCTGGAGAAAGTTCTCTGCTTTTAAGGGTTCATGTTATTATATTAGGCCCACTCTTTTAAAAGTCAAGTGTGCCAAGCAACAACACAACCACAGGAGTGCTATCTCATAACAGTCACAGTTCCCAGGATATATGACCTGAAATTCTGGAGCTGTATCAGTTCCCTGTAGCTGCTATAACAAATTACCACAAGCTGGGTGGCTTAAAATAATAAACATTTACTCTCTCACAGTTCTAGATACCAAAAGTCTAAAATCAAGGTGTCAGCAGGGCACCCTCTCTGGAGACTCCAAGTGAAAATCTATTCCTTGCCTCTTCTAGCTTCCGGAGGCTATTGGGATTCCTTGGCATTCTGGTAAGTACACCTCTCTCCATTCTATCTTTACTTTGCCTTATCTTTTTGTGTGTCTGTCCAAAACCCATCTGCTTTTCTCTCATAAGGATACATGTGAATGCATTTAGGACTCACTCTGATAATCCAGAATAACTGCCTCCTTTTAATATCCTTAACTTAATCATATATTTTGCCGTAGAAAGTAATATTCACAGGTTCCAGGAATTAGAATCTAGACACATCTCTTTTGGAGGCACTATAAAGTCCACTAAGGGGGCCATTCATAGAAATTCTGCCTACCACAGGGCAAGAAGAAGGAAATAATAAGACAGAAAACAAAAAGAAAATGACAAGACAAATTAACAACAAAAAAAATGCCATTCAAAAATTAGTCTGATGACCAAAATTCAAAGTTACATGATAAAATCCAGTGCTAAGAATGAACAAAAAACTCAGAATATTACGCAACTTTCAATGAAAATAATTGATGGAAGAGCCTGACAAGAGATTTGAGATATATGTGTGTCTGAGATGCCCAAAGAGAGAGATGAAGGAATAATTGCTATAAAAAAGCATAAAAATTTGGAATAAAATCAGCTAGAAACGATAGTAAAATATGAACAAAAACAAACTATTGTGAAAATGGAAGCTTTTTCAATTGAAATTAACCTATGGTCTTTATCAAGAAAGATAAAAATCTCCTGCTGCTTCCACTGTGAGATTCTATAACATTTCTACCCTTGTATGGAGAAACACTGCTAGACAAATGGTGCACTATATCACTAATGTAGATCTCTACCAGGGAAGAATTAAAAATTCTTTTTCCAGATTGTATTATAATTACATAAATACTAGAGTGTATTTGGTTTTATGTTATAATGAATATAAAAATATAAGTTTTTCTTTTAAAACATTTTAATTAAATTTATTCTATAATACATCTGTATATTACATTATGTGTTCACCACCCAAAATCAAATCTTCCATCACCATATATTTGACCTCCTTTACCCTTATCTAGCCCCTCCGCTCTTTCCTTCTAGTAACCATCAAACTGTTGTTCATGTCTATGAGTTTTTGTTTGTCTTATTCATTTGTTGCTTTCAGTTTTATATTTCACATATGAATGAAGTCATATGGTTCTCAACTTTTCCTGTCTGACTTATTTCACTTATCATGGATCTTGAGATTATCATGATAATCACAAGATCAACCCATGTTGTTGCAAATGGCATTATTTCATTTTTTCTTATGACTGAGTAATATTCCATTGTATATATGTACCACATCTTCTTTATCTAGTTATCTATCAAAGGGCACTTCAGTTGTTTCCATGTCTTGGCCACCATGAAAAATTATAAGTTTTTTAAACAGCAACCATCCCAGCCCTATCTTCCCAGTGTGAATCAGGCAAAGATAAGGAGCCTCACATTAGTGGTAAAGTGGTGCAACTACACAGGCAATTTAAATGATGTGAAAAGAAGGAACCTTGCATTGGTGTGACAGGACAAAGGATGTTAATGGAGCAAAGAAGAGAAAAATCTGGGCAAAACTTCCATTCAGCAGTGCACTGGTACAACTGGTTAGGTGATGTGAGCAAAGAAGAGGATCCTCACTCCATTGTGCCAGTGGTATAACCAAACAGGACATGAGAATGCAGGAAAGGGGTACCACACACATTAATGTAGTGTGTGACTGACCAGAGGATATGATTATGGATTACAGAAATAGCCATACTCTATTGGTGAAGAGGTAAAGGGATAGGAGATGTGAATGGGACACGAAAGACAAGCACCAAAATGCCTATACAGGGGAATGACCAGACAGAAGAGAAAAGACTAAAAGAGCAGGCCTACATCATCAGTGGAGTGAAGTATCTGGGCATAGAATGTGACCAGGGCAAAGATAAGAGCCCCAGTCCACACAGGGGAAGTGAACAGTACAAAGAGGAGGAACTATAAGACAGCAGTGAGCCAGTGTTACTGGCTGGAAATGTGACCAGAGAAGAAAGGAGACCCCGCACCATCAGGTACTGGGTATAAATAGACAGGGCACGTGAACGGGGTGAAGAAAAGTAACTCCCCCCATCAGTGTGGCAGAGTAACTGGACAGAGGAAGTCTGAGTGTGATCACAGTGTCAACACAGTGAAATGAGTGTTCTCAGCTGGTTTTGAGAATGGGGCAGAAAGTAAGATGCTCAAGCAATCAGTCCAGTGGGATAAGCAGTCGGGGAATGTTGATGTGGCAAAGAGAAGGTGCCCTGCCCATCAGTGCAGAAGAGTAACTTGGCAGAGTGAGGAATGGGGGTAATGAAACAGTGCTCTGGTTTGGATGATGGACAGCACAAAGAGGAAGATTCTTGAAAAGCAGTCCTGGGAGGAAACAGGGAGGGAATAAGAATGTAGCAAAAAGGAGGAAACCCTGCTATCAGTGCAGTGGTGTAACTGGACAGGAGATAGGAACGGGGCAGAGAGGAGGAGCCACAGTGCATCACTGTGGTGTAAGTGGACAGAGGAGGTGAAAATGCAAAGAGTAGGCTCTGACCATTAGTGCAGTTGGTGTTAGCAGACAAAATCTACAAACAGCCAAAGAGAAAGCACTTCACATCATCAGCTATGTGGTTTAAGTGGTTGGCAGATGAGAAGAGGAGAAAGGAGTTCCACACTGTCAGCAAAGTGATGTGGCTGGAGATGGGATGTGAACAGGACAAAAACAACAACCCCACACCAGAAGCGAAGTACTGTGACAGGGTGAGTGATGTGAACATGGCAAACAGGAGGAGTACTACACCATCAGGGCAGCATCAGTATAATGATGTCATTGAGAATATTATTCAAATGGAACAAAGTGTGTTTGTGTCCCTGGTGTAACTGGCCAGGGTATGTCAACTGCACAAAGAATAGTAGCCCTGCACCATAATTTTTGTAATGGTGTAAGTGTATGGAGTAGGTGAACAAGACAGAGAGGAAGAGGTTCCATTCATAAGGTCAATGATGTGCCTGGGCAGGAATGTGAGTGTAGCAAATGAAAGAATTCCACAACTTAGGTGCAGTGGGACAACTGGACTATAAATGTCAGCAGAGGAAAGAGAGGAATTCCTGATCTGTCCGTGCACAGGTGGCATTGGAAGTGGGAGATGAGAAGGGTAAAGATAGGAGTCCTATCTCAAGAGTTCAGTGGGAATGTGAACAGACAAAATAGGAGGATCCTTACACCATCAGGATTGAGTTGTAACTGGACAGGATCTGTGAATGGGGCAAAAAGGAGAACCACTCCCTCCATGAGTTCAGTGATGTAACATGAAAGAATTATGTGAATGGTGCCAAGAGGAGGAATGCAGTAGCACCAGTACTGTGGTTACATGGCGAAGGATGTGCTGGGACAAAAGTAGCATGTGCAAAGTTCCACTATAGTGTTGTTCTTGGGTTGGTGACATGAACAGGGTAGAGGAAGGCATCATCAGGGCAGTGGTAGAAGTGCTCAATGGAAGCAAACGAGCAAAGGGGTATCCTCACAGCATCATTATTGTGGCGTGCGTGGACAGGGCATGTGAAAGGCGCAAAGAGGAGGGTCACCGCACTTCAGTGCAGTTATGTAACTGGCTCCAGGATACAGATAAGAGGTGCAACCTGACACCATCAGGGTGCTCACTGAGTAGAAAGGGAAAGGAAAGTTGCGAGTAGGAGCAACCGCACATCATTGTGCAGTGGTGTGAGTGAACAGGGAGTGTGAAAAGAGCAAAGAGGAAGATCTTGCGCCATCACTCTTCTTGGCCAGAGGATGAGATCAGGGCAGAGATGAACATAGCCATACTATCACTGCCACAGTGTAACCAGACCTGGTATGCCCAGGGCAAAGAAGAGTCCCAACACATCAATAGAGTGGTAGACCCATACAGGGGACTAAAAAGCTGGAGGAGGTAAAACCTGCAGAGCCACTGTGACTGAGTAACTGCTCCAAGGGTGTGAGTAGGAGCATGGACCATCAATGCTATGTGGAACTTCAGAGAGGATGTGAACATGCAAAGACCAGGAACCTGAAACATAACTGCAGGGGTCTCATTTTATAGGGCAGATAGGAGGATCCCCACCACATTCGTGCTGTAGGATAAATGGACCAGATATGAAAACAGGCAACCTGGAGGAGGCCCTTCCTGCCAGCGCAGAAGACTGATTGGGTGGGGATGTGAACGGGACAGTTACTAAGAGCTCCCCCACATCGCAGTGGAGTAACTGGGGAGATACTTACCCATGCCCTGCTCTGACTGGCTCAGCATTCCCGCCTCTACAATTCGGGGGAAGCCAGGGACGACTTTGATGCAGGCACCATAGTCCCCTCCCAAGTCAATAAGAATTATAGTGCTGCTCTAAGAGCCCCCAGAGAATTACAAGTTTGCCTTCAAGATAGACAGCGTGATTTATAGTCACAGTGTCCTAAAACGTTCCATCTGTAATAGACTGATCTACTTTCCAGGTGTGAGGTGACCTGATGGACACAACTGAGCCAGTTAGTGGAATACCAATTCTCCTGTCATCCTGCTCAGAGCCTGTGATATGTCTCATAATATATATCACTGAACACTCTGAAAACAGAGGTCCTAAATCTTCAAACATCAAAATTTTCCAAGATATATACCTTGATATAAATATGCATAATGGTTATACTCTGTAATATTGTATAACTAACATAGAAACCAAGTCAATGACCCAAATCCAGCCCAGGTCACAGTGTAATACTAAAAGTCATCATGGACTACCTTGCAGCCTTGACAAGTTGAGTTTCAGCAGAGAAGAGAATGGATCACAAAGCAACCCCTGCCACAATTGGCACCTTATTGACATTTCTACAGCCATGGCCAGGAAATCAATGGGCTGTGAACACTGAATTATCCTCTTATCCTGGAAGTGATCCCTGTAGGCCGAGCTGCAGTATGTTAGCAGAATGACTTATAGGAACATACACCATTCCTGGCTGCTTCTCCTTCTGCTCTGGGAACAGAGGGGCTGCTTTGAGTTCAAGGTTGTGGACCTGATATTCAAAAGAAGCACTGCGTTTGTCATGGAGCCATCTATTTAGCCAGCTGTGTCTCTCCCTATGTGGCTGTGCAACGTTAAATGTGCCAAAGTTAAAATAAATTGAAAAAAAAAAGTCAGTGTCTATGTGTTTTTGTTTGATTGTTGCTTATATACTTAAAGCCTATATAATTTTATTCATGTCACCCCAATCAATTTATACAATTTTAAAAAAGAAAAAGAAAAGCCAAATCAATTGTGATGAGTGGAAAAAACTAAACTTTTTGGCATATTTAACTGGGGGATGTGGTGCTCAAGGAAGAAAGGACGACAAGTAAGTTTGGGAGATGAACTGGGTTATACTTGACGAGTGTAACCAGGGTTTGGCAGGGCCACCTTGAACAGTCCTGCAGGTTTGGTTCTTTTTGAATTGTGCCTGCTGTTGAAAGGCCAAAACCTTCCCAATTTCAGCTGTTCATTCCATTGATCACCTATTGGTTAGTTTGCTGATTTCTATTATAAAGTTAGTCGGATGCTGTGCCATTGCTTTTTTCCCTGCTCACACAAAGACAGTGGCACCATGCAAGAAATGTGTCTCTTGATGGTTTGTCTTCATCCACTTGAATTTTGGGGTTTGGGGAAGCCATGTTAGTACTTTCACAATGTTATAAAATCATCAGCTCTATTTCAGAACATTTTCATTATCTAATAATGTTTCTTGGGGGAACGTAAAATGGTGGAGCCACTGAGAAAACAGTTTGGTACTTCCTCAAGTATGTAAATATAGAATTACAGCACTATTCACAATAGCCAAAGGTCCAAATCTAAAAGGTCTAAATTTCCCAAAAAAACAAATGTCTGTTTACTGATGAACGGCATATTTTTCAGCCATAAAAAAAGAATGAAGTACTGATTCATGCAACAACTTGGACGAACCTGAAAATATGCTAAGTGAAAAGAGCTAGACACTCAAGTCCACATATTGTCTGATTCCCTTTACATGAAATATCCAGAATAAGCAAATCCATAGAGACAGAAGGAAGATTAGTGATTGCCATGGCCTGGAGGAGGGAGGAATGAGTGACTGCTATAAACAATGTTGTACAGCAGATCTCTAGAGGTTATTCACTTTGCATAACTGAAATTTTACACTTTTTGATAATAAACTCCCCATTTCCCCATCCCCCCAGCTCTTGGCAACTAACATTCTATTCTTTGCTTCTATGAGTTCGACTATTTTAAATACCTCGTAAAAGTGGAAGCATGCTGTATTTGTCCTGTGACTAGATTATCTCATTTAGTTTAATGTCCTCAAAGTTCATCCGTGTTCTTGCATATTTTTAAGGCTGAATAATATTTCATTGTGTGTATATACCATATATATTTTGTCCATTCATTTAACAATGGACATTTGTCTTATTTCCACATCTTAACTATTGTGAATAGTGCTCTAATGAATATAGGAGTGCTAATATAGCTTTGAGATTCGGATTTCAGTTCTTTTGGATAAATATCCCAAAGTGGGATTGCTGGATCATATGGTAGTTCTATTTTCATGTTTTAAGGGAAATTCCATACAGTTTCCTAAAGAGGCTGTACAACTTTGCATTCCTATTAACAGTCTACAAAGGTTCCCATTGCTCCACATCCTTGACAACACTTATTGTCTCTTTTGAATAATAGCCATTCTAATAGGTATAAGATAATACCTCATAGTGATTTTGATTTCCTTTTTTCTGAGGATCAGTGACATTGTGCATCTTTTCATATATCTGTTGGCAAGTTGTATGTCTTCTTTGGAAAAGTATTTGTTTCAGTCTTTGGCCCATTTTTAAATCAGGTTAATAGTTTATTTTTTTCTTTTTTTTGCTATTGAGTTATGAGAGTTCCTTATACATTACATAATTTACACAAATTAACCCCTTATCAGATATATGATTTGCAAATATTTTCTACCATTGTGTAGGCTGTATTTTTTCATTTATTACTTCCTTTGTTGTGCAAAGGCTTTTTATTTTGATGTAGTCTCACTTACCCTAGGTTATCCTGGGGATTATAATTTACATCTTAAATTTTTGAGAAAATTAGTTTGAGTTAATACCAACTTAATTTCAATAGTATACAAAAACTCAATTCCTACACAGCTCTATCCTTCCACCTTTATGATGTCATTATCAAAAAGTTTTATAATTATATATCATGTGCCAGTTAGCATAGTTATAATTATTTTGTGCCTTTGTCTTTTAAATCATATAGGAAAAAAACGATGTTACAAACTGAAAGCACACTCATACTGGGATTTATATTTCCCTATTCAATTTCCTTTACTAGTATTCTTTATTTCTTAATAGGGCTTTGCTTTACCGTATAGTATCTTTTCATTTCAGCCTGAAGGAATCCTTTTAGTATGTCTTCTAGGGCAGATCTACTATTGAGAAACTCCCTCAGCTTTTACCTAAGAGTGTCTTAATTTCTCCATTTTTTTTATGTGTGTTAAAAAACACATAACATTAAATTTACCATGTTTGCCATTTTTAAGTGTACAGTACAGTACTGAGTATATTTACATTGTTGTGCAACAGACTCCTAGAACGTTTTCATCTTGCAAAAATGAAATTCTATACCCACTAAATACTTATTCCCCTTCTTCTCCTTCCCCTTATTCTTGGTAAGGATTTTTCTACATTTGGTTTCTGTGATTCTGATTATGTTACATATAGTCATGTAGCACATAACAATATTTTGGTGATGGACTGCATATATGACAGTTGTCCCAAAAAATTATAATGATGCTGAAAAATTCCTGTAGCCTCATGACATAGCTATTGTAATATCATAATACAATGCACCACTCGTGTTTGTGGTGATGCTGGTGTAAACAAACCTACTGCACTGCCAGTCATATAAAAGAAGTATAGCACATACAATTACAGTACTAGGCTATATCATTTAGGCTTGTGTAAGTACACTTAATTGATGTTTACACAACAATGAAATCGCCTAATGACACATTTCTCAGAACGTATCCCCATTGTTAAGCCCTACATGACTATGTTGTGAATTTGATTTGCTAGTGTTTTGTTGAAGATTTTTGCATTTATGTTCACCAGAAATATAGGTCTGTAATTTTTTTTTTTTTTTTGGTAAGGTCTTTATTTGGTTTTGGCATCAGAGTAATGTTGGCCTATAAAATGAGTTTGGAAGTGTTCCTTCTTATGCAATTTTTGGGAAAATTAAAAGGACAAGTATTAATTTTTCCTTAAATGTTTGGTGAAATTCACTTGTGAAGCCATCTGGACCTAAACTTTTGTTTATTGGGAGATTTTTGATTATTGATTCAATTTTATTACTAGTGATTAGTCTGTTCATCTTTTCTATTTCTTCATGATTCAGACTTAAAATATTGTATGTTTCTAGGAATTTATCCATTTCTTATAGATTATCTAATTTGTTGATATGTAATTGTTCATAGTATTCTCTTATGACCTTTTGTATTTCTGTGGTATTTGTTGTAATTTTTCCTTTTTAATTTCTGATTTTATTTATTTGGATCCTTTCTTTTCTACTTGATGAGTCCAGCTAAAGGTTTATTTGTTTTCTTTAACTATTCAAAGAATCAGCTCTTAATTTCATTGATCTTTTCTATTTTTTTTAGTCTATTTTATTTATTTCCATTCTGATCTTTATGTCCTTTCTTCTACTAACTTTGGACTTTGTTTTTCATTTTCTAGTTTTTTTAGATGTAAGGTTTATTTGAAAATTTTCTTGTTTCTTAAGGTAGTCCTGTATCGTTATAAACTTCCCTCTCGGAACTATTCTTGCTGCATCCCAATGATTTGGGAATGTTGTGTTTTCATTTTTGTTTGTCTCCAGGAGTTACTTAACTTCCTATTTAATTTCTCTGTTGACCCTTCCATTATTCAATAGAATGTTGTCTAGTCTCTATGTGTTTGTGTTTTTTCCAGTTTTCTTCTTGTAATTGATTTCTAGTGTCATATCATTGTGGCTAGAAAAGATGCTTAATATGATTTCAGTCTTCTTAAATTATTGAGACTTGCTTTGTGGCCAACCCGTGATCTATCCTGGAGAATATTCCATGTATACTTGAAAAGAATGTGTATTCTACTGCTATTGTATAGAATGTTTTGTATCTGTCATTTAAGTCTATCTGATCTATTGTGTCTTATTAATTCCTTATTAATTTTCTTTCTCAATAATATATCTATTGATGTGAAATATTAAAGTCCCCTACTATTATTTCATTGCTGTCAATTCCTTTATTTCTGTTAATATTTGCTTTATATATTTAGGTGCTTCCATTTTGTTACATATATATTTACAAATGTTATGTCTTTTTGTTGGATTGACCCCTTTATCAATATGTCATGCCCTTCTTTCTCTCCTGTCAGTCTTTGTTTTAAAATCTATTTTGTCTGATATAAGTATTGTGACCCCAGATTTCTTCTCATTTCTATTTGCATGGAATATCTTTTTCCACCTCTTTGTGTCTTTAGGTTTGAGGTGAGTCTCTTCTGACAGCATATAGATGGGTCATCTTTTTTTTTTTATTCACTCAGCCACCTTGTATCTTTTGACTGGAACATTTAGGCCATTTACATTTAAAGGAATTATTGATAGGCATGTGCTCATTGCCAATTTGGTAATTGTTTTTTAACTGTTTTTTTTTTTTATTTCCTCTCTGTTCATTTTTTCTTCTCTTTTTCTCTTCCCTTGTGGTTTGATGGCTTTCTCTTTTAAAAATATAAACTATATAATAACACAGAAAAATGAAAAATTAAAAAGCAAAGCACTAAATAATCTGTATACTTAATTATACCATAGAATGTGAATAAACTGGAAGGTAACATTGAATAATGGAAGCATTGGTGTTAAAATAGGAATAAGTTCTATGTAATTTTTCTTCTTAAATTTCCTTAAATGTTGCTTGAGATATGCAAAAGAATTAACAAACAAAATAAACGAATGAAGAGGTTTCTTTGTCATTAGAAGAGCAGGTAAATCTTTCTCTTCTCAAACCCACCCCCCACCCCCGTGACTGAAACCAACCAACCAAACACATCAGAAACTAAACTCCTTGCCATTTGCCTTCAGGGAGAGCGAATATGTTTAAGGCTTTCAGGTTACATAGCCACAATAGTGAGAAAAAAGATAGAATGAACTTTTGGAGAAGGGTCTTCAATTTGCAGTAAGATTTCACTTCAAAAATTAAATCATAGCTGTTCTTTTTCTTTTTTTTTAATATTTTTTATTTTTCAATTATAGTTGGCATTCAATATTATATTAGTTTCAGGTGTGCAACATAGTGATTAGACATCTCTATAACTCACAGAGTGATATGCCAATAAATCTAGTACCCCTCTGACACTGTACATAGTTATTACAATATTATTGACTATATTCCTTATGCTATACTGTATATCCCCATGACTGTTTTGTAACTACCAATTTGTACGTCTTAATCCCTTCCCTCTTTTTCACTGATCCCTCAAGCTCTCTCCTATCTGGTAATCCTCAAAATGTTCTCTGTATCTGTGAGTTTGTTTCTCTTTGTTGTTGTTGTTGTTGTTGTTGTTCTTGTTCTTGTTCATTTTGTTCCTTAGATTAAACATGTACGTGAAATCATATAGCTTTTGTCTTTCTCTGTCTCATTTACTCCACTCAGCACAATATCCTATAAGTCCAACATGAAAAATCTTTTTCCATCCCTTTACTGTCTGTCTATGTGTGTCTTTTAATCTGAAGTGAAGACTCTTGTAGTCAGTGTATGTGAGGGTCTCGTTTTCTTATTCATTCCGGCACCCTAATCTTTGATTGGAGTATTTAATTCTTTGGCATTTGAAGTAATTATTGACAGATATGAAGTTATTGCCATTCTTTATTCACATTTTTTGTCTTTATTAAAATAGATAATTAGTTGCTTGTATTTACACTGTATAATTCAATGAGTTTTTTTCACTTATAGTTGGCATACAATAATATACTAGTTTTAGTTGTATAACATAGTGATCAGAGATCCACATAACTGACAAAGTGATCACCCCACTATATCTAGTACCTCACTTCCCCCATACATATTTATTACAACATTATTAACCATCTTCCCTATGCTATTCTCTACATTTCCATGTCTATTCTGCAACTATTCATTTGTACCACTTAATCCCTTTGCTTTTTTTATTGTCCCTCCAACTCCCCTCCCATCTAGTATCCCTCTAAATATTCTTTGTATCTATGAGTTTATTTCCATTTTTGATGTTGTCATTGTTGATTTCGTTCTTTAGATTCCACACATATGTGAAATCATGTGATATTTGTCTTTCTCTATCCGACTCATTTCATCAGCACAATACCCTCTATGTTCATCAAGGCAATATCGTTTTCCATCCCCTTCCTTTTAGTCTGTGTGTCTTTTACTCTGAAGCGAGTGTCTTATAGGCAGCATATATAGAGGTCTCATTTTCTTATACATTCAGACACTCTATCTTTTGCTTGGAGCACTTAATTCTTTTCCATTTGAGATATTTGTTGATAGGAATGTAGTTATTACCATTCTTTATTCTTGTTTTTGATACACGTTTTTTCTTCTTAAAGAAGTCCCTCCAACATTTACTGTAATACTGACTGACTTGGTGATGATAAATTCCTTTAGCTTATTTTTGTCTGGAAAGCTTTTTATCTGTCCTTCAACTCTAAATGATAGCTTTGATGAAGATCCTGGGTTTTCACCACTTTGAATATTTTATGCCAAGCCCTTCTGTCCTGCATAGTTTCTTTTGAGAAATTAGCTGCCAGTCTTATGGGTGCTCCATTGTAGGTAACTCACTGCTTTTCTCTTGCTGCTTTTAAGAGTCTCTCTTTGTATTTAACCTTTGGCATTTTAACTACGATGTGTCTTGGTGTGGGCTTGTTTGGGTTCCTCTTTCTTGGGACTCTCTGAGCTTCCTGGGGTTGTATGTCTCTTTCACCAGGTTAGGAATGTTTTCCATCATTGTTTCTTCAAATAGCTATTCAACGTCTTTCTTTTTTCCCAGTACCCCTATGACACAGATATTTTTACATTTAATAGTGTCCCATAGGCTCCTTAAATTATTATAGTCTTGGCTTCTTTTTTCTTGCCATTCTGATTGAGTGTCCTTGGCTTTCCCTTCCTCTGTATAGGCCATTTGATCCTCTTCTTTATTCACTTTGTTTATTCCATTTAATATACTTCTCATCTCAGATATTTTATTCCTAATTTCTGACTGGTTCCTTTTTATGGTTTCCATCTCCATTTTTATGTTTTCTATCTTTTTGCTAAAGTTCTCACTGAGTTCATCTATTCTTCTCTTAAGTTCATTGAGCATCTTTATACCCAGTGTTTTGAACTCTGCATTTGGTAGATTGCTTGTCTCCATTTTGTTGAGTTCTTTTTCTGGAGCTTTGTTCTGTTCTTTTATGTGGGACATGCTTCTTTGTCTCCCCATTTTAGCTGCCTCCCTGTGTCTGTTTCTATGTATTAGGTAGGACTCCTAATTTTCCCAGTCTTAGTAGAGTGGCTTTATGTAGTAGGTGTCCTGTGGGTCACAGTGGCACAGTTCTGGGTGGGATCCATCTGTAGGCCAAGTACAGTCACAGTCTGTGTACCTCCAAGACCACCTGTAAGAGTCACCAAATAATCCACATATGGCTGCCACCCATGTTGGCTTATAGGTGCCTTGAGAGGCCAAACCAGACACTGAGGCCGGCTGCCACTATTGCAGGGCTTGGGGATGCATAGCATTAGGTACAGGGTATGCTGAGGCCAGATGCTGCTGCTTTGGATTTATGAGCCTTTAAGAGATTTTAGGAAAGTCTGCAGCAAGAGCCAAGACAGGCCATTTGTATGAGGGGGGAAAAACACTGCAAGCAAATTGTTGGGGGTGGGGCACAAGTTAGAGAGGTTATGAGTCTCAGGGAATCACCTGGGCAGAGCAATCTGTATCATCCAGGTTGAAGGCCACTCAGATAGGGCGGTGCCTGTGTCTGCAGGCTGGGAGTGGGGAGGGCTCAACAAAGGAATGATGGATACTTCCAGCACTTCTGTCCAGGAGAAAGCCACCCACTAGCCCTCACCCTAAAGTCCAACAACTCAGTGTCTCCCCATATGTCCCTGTTGCTCCTCGAGCAGTTGCCCCATTGCTGGAGCTCAGAGAGGGTAAGTCCGGGCATGGGCCCTCTGTCTCATTCAGCTGCAACCTCCCTGGTTTTTACACCCAGAGGCTGTGGGACTTCTCTTCCCAGTATTAGAACCCTGGGCTGGGGAGAGCTCCTCAGGTGGGGGCGGAGGCTCTGCAGCCAAGGTAATCTTCCTGATTCTTGATCGCCTCACGCTGTTGTGGGACCAGGCTAGTTAGCGTCTCTGCCCCATCTACTTGTTTGAGGTGACCCCTTATTTGTCCCTAGTTGTAGGGCTTCTGTTGAGCCAGACCTCAGATGACTCTGCATGCTGGTTGCTCTGTAGTTTTGTTATAATTTTGGTGTGGTTGCAAGAGGAGGTATACACAGTCTCTACCTTCTACGCTATCTTGACCGGTCTCTGATAGCTTTCTTTAGTGTTATGTTTAAGCTCCTTTATCGTATTAGTTTCTGTATTTACTATAAGTTATTTTCTTTGCAGTTACCGTGAGGTTTACAGATAACATCCTATGTGTATAACCATCTCTTTGAAGTTGATAGTAACTTAAATTTGAACACATTCCAAAGCTTTACATTTTTAGTCCTTCCCCCAAGTTTTATATTTTTGTTGACACATGTTATGTCTTATTATTTTATGTATCCCTTAACTATTATATTTTTAATTAATTTTACTATTTTTGTCTTTTTTACCCTTTTTTAATTTTCTTCATACTTTTTAAATGATTGATCCATTATCTTTATTATTTATTTACCTTCCCTGGTGTGGTTTTTACTTTCATGTGCTTTTTCATTATTAATTAATGCCTTTTCTTTTTAGCTTAGAGAAGTCCCTTAAACATTTCTTGTAAGGCTGCTTTCATGCTGATGAACTCCTTTAGCTTTTGCTTATCTGGAAAACTCTTAATTTCTCCTTCGATTTTGAGTGATAACCTCACCTGATAGAGAAACCTTGGTTGGAAATAGTTTCCTTTCAGCACTTTGAATGTGTCGTGCCACTCTCTTCTGCCCTGTAAATTCTCTGCTGAAAAAATCTGATGATTGCCTTATGGGATTTCCTTTGTACATAATAAGTTCTTTCCCCCCCTGCTGTTTTTAAAATTCTCTTTATCCTTAAGTTTTACCATTTTAACTATAATGTATTTCTCTTTGGATTAATCTCATTTGGAACAATGGGCTTCCTGGACCTGGATACCTCTTTCCTTCCCAGATTTGGAAAGATTTTAGCCATCATTTCTTCAAATAATTTTTCCGGCTTTCTCTCTCTCTCTCTCTTCTCCTGTCAGGACCCCTATAATCAAATGTCATTTTCTCAATGTTATCCCAGAGATCCTTTAAGGTATCCTTGATCCTTTTCATTTTTTTTTTTTTCATTTTGCTGTTCAGTCTGCGTGTTTTCCATTGCTTTGTCTTTCAGGTTGCTGATTCGTGCTTTTACTTCATTCATTTACTGTTGAACCCCTCTAGTGTATTTTTCAGTTTAGTTAAAACATCTGCTTGTTACTTTCTTATGCTTTCTCTCTCTTTGTTGAAATCTTCACTGTGTTCATCCATTCTTCTCTTGACATCAGTGAGCATCTTTATGACCATTACTTTCAACACTTTATCAGGTAGATTGCTTATCTGTGTTTCTTTAAGGTCCTTTTCTGGGGATTTTCTTTTTGAGTTTGGAACATATTCCTGTGTCTCTTCATTTTGCCTATGTCTCTGTGTTTGACCATATGTCGTAGGTGAAACAGCTACCTCCCTCAGTTTTGAAGGAGCTATATTGTGTGGGAGCTGTTCTGTATACCCCAGAAGTGCATTCTCCCCTGTCTACCGAAGCCAGGCACTTTATGGGCTTTCCTTATGTGTGCTGCATGTGTCTGTGGGCTGTGGTAGTGTCACGTTGCTGCATAAGAGAGCAGGCCCCAGGGCACTTGCCAGGCAGCCCTGTTGCAAATTGACCATTGTGTGAGGAGGATGGTGCTCAGGAAGCTCCCCCTTTCTGGTTGTGGCTTAGTCTCTGCACAGGGTGGGTGGGGCTGGAACAAGCCCGGCCAGTTGTAGCTTGGGTCCTGTGTGAGGTGGGTGGGGTACGGGGTGGTAATCTGGCCTGATTAAGTTATGGATCATGGAGCATGCCCTCCAATGCTAGTGGGATAATTGGAGGGCTCCAAAAATGGTGCATGTCATTTCCATCACCAGCAGGTTAGGATGAGATTACATAAATGGAATCTGCCAGCATTTCCATTCCCAGATAGAGTCCTGCATGCTCCTGCCTCTCTGGCAGCTGCTCTAAAGTTAGTAAGTGGGTCTCTCTCACTTATGGTCTAGGTGCTTTTCAAACTGTTATTTTTACAGGAGATCTCAAGGGGTTTTGTGTGAACCCTTTAAGAGAGGTTTCTCAGTTCCCTACAGTTCTGTGATTTTCCTGGTCTTAATCTCCATTGTCTTTCAAAACCAGACATTTTGGGGACTCATCTCTTTGGTGCTGGCCCCCAGGGTTGGGGTAATTTATGTAGGTTCCAATATCTTTAATTTTTTAGAGGAGATCCCTTCTATGTATAGGTCACCATGTCTGTGGTGGGGTACCTGGAGAGACTGTGTCTGCCTCTCCTACACTTCTCAGGGTCTCTTTTGTCTCTTGTTGTGGAGATGCTGTTCCTCTAGTTCTCAGGTTCTTTTCAGAGGAAAAGTTATTCCACATGTAGTTTTAAATGTGTTGTGTTCACGGGGGGATGTGAGTTCAGGGTCTTCCTATGCTGCCATCTTGACAAGAAAAGAATAGACCAACTTTTAAATTATATTTATATGTTATTATATTTATATGCTGGTGTTCTCACTATCATGAATTTAATTTCTTAAAATGGATCTGGGTTAGTTTCTGGAAGAAAACGTAATATATATTTTAATTGAGTACATTTAGAGGGTCAGAAATTCAATTTTCTTATTTTCAGGGAATTTTAGGAATACTCACTTTATATAAACAATTATATCTAAATATGCCAATGAGAACAGAGCTCCTTTAATTTCAGAGACTTTATAATCTAATATATTAATATCATGTGGAAGTAGGAAAATGTTGCATATTCACACAATCAGAGGTGAAAGCATTCCTGAATTACAGACACATAGACATACAGGCATAGAGAAATAGAGCTTAAGGCTTCAGTTCTACAATTTCAGCCATGGTCAAGAATAAACACAGAAACAGTAAATTCCCTAGCAGAGATATCAAATGGCTGCTCTCTTCTCAGAGGCATGGCATTCTTCATTGATTCAAACTCAAAAATAGACAAAAAAAAAAGGCTGACAAATTAGAATCTGTGTTGTCTCTCATGCAATGGCGAATAGATCTCTACAAACCATCAATCTATTTAGAGAGATATCTAAATGGTCTGATCATAAATATAAATTCTCACCACATGACCAAGCAATCGCATTTTTAGGTATATACACAAGAGAATTAAAGTCATGTATTAATACAAAAACTTGTATACGGATGTTCATAGCAGCATTATTCATAGTAGCCAAAAAATGGAAATAACCCAAATAAAATATGCTATAATATGGATGAACCCTGAAAACATGCTAAGTGAAAATGACAGATACAAAATATCTCATATTGTATGATTCCATTATATTAAACATCTACAATAGGAAAACCCATAGAGACAGAAAGTAGGTTGTTTACCGGGACCTGGTGGAAAGGGAGACATATGAAGGGGGACTACTTAATGGGAATGCCGTTTCTTTTGGGTGTAGAAACTGTTTTGGAATTTGAAATGAGAGTTTCACTACATTGTGACTGTATTAAAGAGCACTGACTTGTACACTTAAAAATAGCTAAAAAGGTAAATTTTATTGTATGTGGACTTAATAAAGAAAAATGAAAACGAATCAAATTCTTTACTATGGATAGCGTTAGTGAGGAATAACTTGTTGGCTGTAAATGAGCCAAAACCAAGACAAACACTAAATTAGTAGAGAGGAAAACAAAAATTATAAAAAAAGAGTCAACAATGTGCTATCGAAGCATTGGATTCATGTTAGGGAGCCAAGATAAGACATGCCTAGGCATTAAATACACATGCAATTTTTTGTCCTTGAAATTTATCTGGTTCTGGTAGGTGAATCAATTGGACATATGGGTGTGCCTTCTAAAGTAGTTAAAAATAATTATTAAAGAAGTGCAAAATCAGGACACTCATACAGATATGAACATGTTAAAACATTTTATCACATAAGGAAATTGGCAGATATTATAACTAGTTCACATGAGCATTCGAACAGAAACAGGAATATTGATGGGAAATATTAAAATGAATATGTAAACAGAAGCAAAATTGGTTTGATTACTCTGTTTACTGTATGATAGGAACAATTGAGCATCTACTGGAGGTTGTACATGTTTATCAGTGACCTACAGATTACAAAGGGATTTAAGCTCAAGGACAATATAAGGCTAGAATTAGATAACCAAGAGTGGTGTCCTAAACATAGGGTAATGTTTCCATTGGAACACTCATTCTTTATTGTTGTTATTAGACTGTTAGAGTCAAGAAGAAAAGTTAGAGTTCCCTGAAAAGGAAGGTTGAGTTGCCTGGGAGACCAGGTTCCTATCATGGACATTTCTAGGCCAGTCCTGCTCAGGGCCCAGTGGACACCAGTGACATCACAAAGTCTGAGTTGTCACAAAGGCAGCTCCCTGACCAAACAGGGGCTGGAGCACAGGGATACAGCGGGCAGGAAAAATCAGTGGTATCTGGAGAGGCCCAGGCCGGCAAGACGATCCAGCTGGTCTGATTGGCAAAAGCTAGTCAACAATGTCTGGGGAAAGAAGACACCGGCCCACTCGCAGGCGTAAGAAGCACGCCCTCTCCCGCTCCATGAGAGCTGAGCTGCAGTTCCCCGTTAGCCGTGTGGATCGCCTCCTGCGAGAAGCTCCCGACGTCCAGCGCCTGAACTGGTGCACGTCTGTTTTCTTCACCGGCATTCTGGAGTACCTGACGGCCAACGTCCTGGAGCTGGCGAGCAAGGAGGCCGTCAACCACCACAAGGTGCTCATCACTCCAGAACACGTGGAGAGGGCGCTGGACAACAGCCCCCTCAGCTCCATCTTTGAGGATGACACCCACCCTCGAGGTGATGGGATGCCCTCAGCCAGGAAGTAGCGGTGATGCCTGGGTCCCAGAGCCTGGCGAGACCTCATCAAAAGCCCCATCTAGTCCCCAAAACTGCCCAAGACGGGGGAGGCCAGGGACCATAAGTACTTGCTATTAAAGTGTTTAAACACACGACCATTTTCTCGACTCCTCTGTTTCTGTCATGCTGCATGGCAAGTGTCTATGAGACATCCGGGAGGAGATGTCTCACGGGGATTTGGAGGGTATAAGGTGGGGTCAGCGTGGGATGCTGGACTCAGGGATTTCAGGGAGCAGTTTCTAGAGGTGGCAGAGTGGGGAGCGGCCCCAAAGGGAGTAGCTGGCCAAGCTACTCATGGGGGAGAGAAGACTTCCTCACTGGCTCTGAGCAAGTCAAGGCCTGGGAGGCCAGGAGGTTGGCGGGGGCCTGCCGGAATGATGGTGGTAACTGGGGGTGGTGCTGGGGCTGAAGACCTTGACCGAGACACCAGAGGCTTTATTCATGATAGGGAACATCTAACAGTAGGAGGTGATGGCAACGGCGTTGGGTGGAGAGGGTGACACAGAAGTTGGCATGAACTTGATGGGACGGGCTTCACATGAAGATTGAGGAGTGATGGGGAAACCATAAAGAAACAAACAGAAAAGGAATTATGGCCATGTTGATTTCATCCTTTTTATACCCTGGCTCATTCCAAATAATAATAATAATAATAATGAATTGAGACAGACTATCAGCTAGTGCTGTGTTACTCTCTGTAGTATAGATCCTTCTGTCCCCTGTTGTGGACGCTGGAAGATTCCATGAAAGCTCCTGTGTGGACAAAGGCAAGTCAAACAGTTCTCAAAGGTTATTCTTTATGAATTGATTATAAATGTACCCCATCACAGACCATTATAAACCTCATGCGCAGATGAAACACCTAATCTGTCTCTGGTCACACACTTGATAGAGTAGCAGAGTTATCAGTGGCTGAATACGTGTTTGGAGAGATTTAAGTATGTTCTGTGTAATTTCTGTCCTAAGTGATGAATTCAGAAGTGCGTGCGAGTCTTATAAATACACTCATGTGCTGTTTTAATTTAAAAATTGTTGTCACATTAACTCTTCTAGCAATCTATCCCCTTGCCTGTGACCGGCACCATTTGACACTTTGGCCGGTTCATCGTATGCTCGACGGCCGCCCTCTTGCCTCCTGGCCTGCCGCACAGGGCCGGTCAGAGAAAGGCTGCCCAGGTGGCTTTAACAGTGGGGTCAGATGACCTGGGCTGGCCATCCCCGTTCACCACTTTGTGGCCATGATATCCCAGACACTCATCTGTTGCCTCTGAGGAGCAGTTCCCTCCTGTGTAAAACGGAGGTACTAAGGATTCCTCCATTTTGGGGTTTACCCAGTATTTGAGCCAACGTGTATCAGTTATTGCTGCCTGACACAGTGCTTGGCAGAGAGGAGGCCTCTACAACTAGCGGCACATGTCTCCGTCCCTGTTGGCCAGATGCTTAGGCGAGTTCCCAAAGGTGCCTCTGGGCCTGGTTCTCATGTGACTGCTGGAGACTCGGGCCACTGGCTGAGAAAACCACAGCCTGCGGAGCCTCGTGGAGAGACAGGGTTGGGCCACTCAGAGGAGGAAGCCAGAGGCACATCCGGTAACCAGACAGTACTCACCCTGGTTTTCTCTCGGCTCCCCTCTGCCTGGAGACACAGCCTCTAACTGCCTTCTGCCACCACCTCTAAAAGCTGCTGGAGCTGGCTTCACTCTTGCACATGTCATGTCACAGGAGCATCCTGAGCGTCAGTATCAGGGTTTTGCTTAGAGCTCCTTGGAATATGTGCTTGTAGAAATCCAAGGCACCGTTTTTGGCCATAATGCCTATTAAACCAAATATTTCCAGAAACCTCATTACGAAGATGTCCACCCTACAAGCTTATGATTGTTCTAGAGAGCCACAAAGCCCTCTTAACCTTAGCCTGGTTCGACTCTTACTCTTCTGTTCCTGTGAGTAGCAAGGAGGCCTCTCCCCAGCAACTGCAGGTCGAGATTCACCTTCAGCTGATTACATGAAAGCACCAACACTGCCACCCCGTCCCTGAAGTGGAGCATCTTTGTGTCCCGGGTGTGGTTGCTCATATTCCAGTGCCCTTTAGCCAACAGAGAGTGCCTCCAGGGTTGGTAATACCAAGGAATCAATTATTATACCAAGATAGTGATGTGTTGGTTAATGATCTTTAAACTGTTGGCTTTGGCGTGTGATAGTGGCTTATTGTAGAACTAAACATAGTCTCCTGGATACTTCACTGGAAGGCACAGCTGAGGAATTCACTAAGGGCCAGAGAAACCATAGTAGGTGGTTAAACTATGTCATGTCAGTAGGTCTATGTAGTCAAGTGGTCACCTTAGTGTCCATGCAGTAGTGGACACTAATGGCCACCATGACACCTGTAGGGAGTCAGGCTTCTTGGGCTCTTTCGGACTCTCTGTCTTATGTCCCAGGTGGAGTTTGGAGGCTGAGCTTTAATGACCTCATGTTGGCAAGCCATCTTCAGAGTCACACAGACATAGGAAAATCAGGCAGAGCTATACTACCATCCCTTTAAGAATCGTGCTTCCTTTGTGTTTGTAGATTTCACAAGAAATGTAGGGCCACAGCCAGCGTGGCATAAGTCTAAATGCAGCACCCTGCCAAATACCCCTCGTACCCGAGTACAGGACTCCTACACTCGGAGGAGGAAGGCAGGCAGAGAGTGAGAATCACTGCCTTTCAGAAGGAATGAGCCCCCCAAGTTTCACCTTTTTGTGCATTTCAAAAAGGAGGGAGGGGGATGGTGAAGAAGGATTTGCTCTGGCTTGGGCTCTGCAGAGAGGACAGACACCATTGATGACCAAGGTCTTGCTGGGAGTGGGAAATCTAAGACCAGTGTGAGCAGGGACAAGGACTGTGGAGGGTGTGGCTGCCAAACCAGGTCTATGATCAAACGTGGTGTCAGGGCAGACTGGGGTCAGACACCAGACACAGGTCAACACAGGCCAACACAGAAGAAAGCATCACATGTGGGAAGAGCTGAGCCCAAGAGTTGAGTGTGGAAGGGAACTTGGAAAGTAATGTCGGCTTGGTGTTGACATGAATACAAGGCCTGGGAACTAGGCTGCCCTCCCACTGAACGACCTTTGAGTCGTTCCCAGGTTCCCACGTTCTCTTTACAGTCCCGGGCTCTCCTGGTCCCTATATCTGACAGATCCTGCAGGATGTGGCCAGAGGGAGACTGTCGACTCTTTTAGAAAGGGCCTTTGGAAACATAAAGTAGAATTCAAAAAAGAGGGGTCCTTCCATGAGTATCAATACATCATTTCTTATAGCATAAAGTATAAAATGGCGGGTCACAGACCTTATCTAGACAGTGGATGGATTTGCTAGTCCTACAGAGATGTTTTAAAAGAAAATTATCTGCTCGCATTTAAAAATCAAGAACTTTTTACCTGAATAAAAGCCTTTGCAGAGGGAGCACGGGGGAGATGCAATAAGCCTAGTTGAGAATCTAGCAGGAAGTGCGTGGGTGCTGGAGGCATCCAGTCTAGGCGAGGACTCATTAGGAGGTTCATAAGTGGAGAATGCAGCCATTCTAGGGAAGGTATCAGAAGATGGTACATGTGTGGAAGGTGCAGCCATCCTAGGGTCTTATAGATTAGAAGGTGCATGGGAAGATGCAGAAACCAACCTAGAGCAGGATTCCACATGAGTTGCCTGAATGGAGGAGACATCCAGTTTGCCAGTTTATGGTAAGACCTAGAAGGCCATGCATGGTGGAGGGAGCATCTAGCCTGGAGGAGAACTTCCAGGCTATGCATGGGTAGATGGATACCAGCCTCATACAGTACTCAACAACAGGCGCAGTAGTGGGGCCTATAGCCAACCTGGGAGATGACCCTGCGAGAAGTCCTGGAGTGGAGGGTGCAGATAACCTTGGGTTAGGCCAGTCAGGAAGTGCAAGGGAAGAAGGAGTATTCAGACTAGGGGAGGACTTGGTAGAACCTAAATGGTGGATGGAACACTCACCCTAGGAGAAGACACAGAAGGAGATGCATGGAAAGAAATAACATCTAGACTGTGGGGGGACTG
>NW_024354868.1:0-874 GCF_902729225.1 Pteropus medius
CTTTTTTCATTCTCTGTTGCAAGAAAGATTGTTCATAAAAGGCAGCACAGACGTTCTACTTCCCTGTTCGCCTCCCCAAGCACCAGATGGAACAGGTGTCAGTAGGGTCAACATGGTGTAATGCACAGAGCAAGGACTGTGAAATGAGCCAGCATGGATTCTGAATCTCACTTCTGGCCTGGGGTAAGTCGCTCAGTGCTCCCTCCTCTGAGGACAGGAATAAGGAACACCGTGACAGGAGTGGCATCAGTAAAGCGTCCAGCACAAAGCCTAGTGAATAGTTACTGCTCCGTAAATGCTGATTCTCCTCCTCTGTACAAGCAATGGGCTGGTTATTTCCCATCTACTCTGTCAAATCTGCTCTCTGCCTATCTTCATCTGATTCTTTGCTGCAGGAAGCTGACAAGGATGGAACGCATCAATGTGCTCCCTTGCCCTACGGCTTCAGTTAGACCTAGACATTGAGAAGTACCCATCGGGGTTTGGAAGAGAAGTAGAAAGTAAAGTCAGGTTTTAAAATCATCCAGCTCCCTCCCTACAAGGTCAGCTGAGCCGGGCGCACACCTCTAACAAAGGCATCCCTCTCCACAGGGCTGCTCCCTTCGGCCTTCCATAACCTCTCCCTTTCTTGCTCCTCAGGCCTAGGTGAAGAATGGCCCCTAGCTTCTAGCCCCGGAATGATGCACCATCCCTTTTTAGTTTGCCTTGACCCCGCCCACACCATTATAAACAGTCCTTTTACAAGTCTCCTCAACTGGAGTAACATAGACAATAGCTGACAAAATGAGGAAGGCATCTGGGGTAATCTGTGAGGCACGTGTCAAATCATGCAGACACGTCATGCACATGCACATGCACGCGCGCGCGCGCGCGC
>NW_024354869.1:0-1394 GCF_902729225.1 Pteropus medius
GGCTGTGCATTTGCCGCAAGTGAGCCTTTTCTCGGAAGTCTGCGATTCTGGCTCAAAATGGACGTCACCAGAGAGCTTTTCGCCAAAGCTACCATATGCATATAGATGCATACATATATGCATCTATATGCATCTATATGTATATGGTGGATTTTCGAAGGAAACCTGCATGGACCCCTGGTCTACCACAGAAGACAGGCCGCTGCTAGCACCTCCACCTCCCCGCAATGTGGACACCGGGCGTTCCAGAGCCACAATTCAGCATGATCTCTTTTTATCCCGGAGGCCCCGGGGCTCCTTCCTCAGGCCTCGGCTCCTTCCCGCTTTCCGCAGTGGAAATCAGACTTCAGGACGGAATCAGACACCTCCCTCTCCCTCACCTTTCAGCCTGGGATGGTCGTAATGGTCCCCGGGGACGCATTCAAAATGAAGAAATGAAAGGCTGAAAGAGCTGATCGCATAGCTTCTAAGGCACGGAGGCCGAATTCAGACCCACAGCTGTCTGCAGTGTCTCCCAACTGAACTCTTTCCAGCGGGTGACGGCCGCCATGGACGGAGGGGCCAAAGCATCCCCGGGTACGCTGTCTGTGGGCAGCCCTGACCCCTGCAAGAGGATGCAGAGACGAATGACACGTAGTTTGTACCTCTAGGAGCTCAAAGTGTCAGTGAGTGCTCCTCCAACTTCGCCACCCAGTACCCGCAGATGACCGGGCATGGCCCACAGAGCCCCAAGGCCCCGGGAGGGCTGTGCATTTGCCGCAAGTGAGCCTTTTCTCCGAAGTCTGCGATTCTGGCTCAAAATGGACGTCACCAGAGAGCTTTTCGCCAAAGCTACCATATATATATATATATATATATGCATATATATATTCATATATATGTATATGGTGGATTTTCGAAGGAAACCTGCGTGGACCCCTGCTCTACCACAGAAGACAGGCCGTTCCTCGCACCTCCACCTCCCCGCGGTGTGGACACCGGGCGTTCCAGAGCCACAATTCAGCATGATCTCTTTTCATCCCAGAGGCCCCGGGGCTCCTTCCTAAGGCCTCGGCTCCTTCCCGCTTTCCGCAGTGGAAATCAGACTTCGGGACGGAAGCAGACACCTCCCTCTCCCTCACCTTTCTGCCTGGGATGGTCGTAATGGTCCCCGTGGACGCATTCAAAATGAAGAAATGAAAGGCTCAAAGAGCTGATCGCAAAGCTCCTAAGGCACGGAGGCCGAATTCAGACCCACAGCTGTCTGCAGTGTCTATCAACTGAACTCTTTCCAGCGGGTGACGGCCGCCATGACGGAGGGCCAAAGCATCCCCGGGTACGCTGTCTGTGGGCGTCCCTGCCCCATGCAAGAGGATGCAGAGACGAATGACACGTTGTTTGTACCTCTAGGAGCT
>NW_024354870.1:0-651 GCF_902729225.1 Pteropus medius
CCTTAGAGGTCCTTCTTCTGGGCGGGGTTGGCGGAACTGTCTTGGATGCCTCTGCCTCGCGGTAGAGTGGTGCCTGGGCGAGGGGAATCAGAGGGCCGCTGGCCCCTCCCCCAGCTGTAGTGAGACACCTGCGGGCCCACCGCCCCCGCCCCTACCGGCAGCTGTGCAGCTTCCCAGGCTTCGGCTGCCTGTGCGGAAGGGGCCCAGGAGACGCAGAGGCCACAGGGGCCGCAGAGCCCCGGCTAGCTGTCGGCCCCCAAGGCCACGGCCACAGCTCCCGGTCGGCTCAGGCCTCAGCATCCGCTCCGCACCTGCCCGGCCCCTCCCCCACTCAGGTCCCACCATCCAGAGGCGGCCAGAGGATCAATGTGGGCGCTCAGTGTCTCCACCAGGGCCCTCCATGCGTTTTGAGAGGTTTGTCCCGTGCCTGGCAGCCTCACCTCAAATTTCTCCCTCCTCAGTTTCCCAATTGCTGTGAAAGGGCCCTCACTGTCCACCCTGTTGCCCAAGCCAGAATCAGGCCTCCATCAGCTCCCGCTGGGGCGGTCTCAGGGACGCCTGGGCTTGACTGGGACCAGTCTTGCCCTGGATGCTGCATGCTCAACTCCAGAGGCCCATGGCACCTGGATGAATGGGCAGCGGGCAGTGAGC
>NW_024354871.1:0-1290 GCF_902729225.1 Pteropus medius
GTGTATGTGTGTGTGTGTGACATTCAGAGGGTTGGGGCAGGAGCTGTTTAAGCATACACATATTGTCACTTATCTGCTCTCACTTTTCTTTGACACTGGGCACCAGTTGGGCTGTAACTGCTTCACCTACCCCTGGACCTTCTCTCAGCTTCTCCAACTTCTGGGCCAGGTGCCCTTTTACTCCTTGATGAAAGGTGGCACCTTTGTTGCAGTATACCTATTTTGCCACAATAGGAGGCATGGAGAAATGGCACAGATTATAGTCCACACTCGTATGTTCCAGTTCTTTCAGGGGGTTCAGTTTGTTCTTGATTTCCCCACTTATATCATTCTTCCTTTCCAGACTGCCTTCCTGTGGACTTTAGGTTCTGCCATTAGATGAAAGATGGCAGCCATACAAAAATCATTTAACTAGTTCCCACATTGTGTAAGGTCCAATTCCTGTAACTTAGGTAGATAGATAGGTAGGTAGGTAGGTAGATAGATGTGTAGATATAAGTAAATATGTATGTACATATGTGTATGTGTGTGTATATGTCCATATATGTACATACATATATACACACATGCACATATCAAAAAATACTGCTAACGGTCTGCTTCTCTGATTGAACTCTGACGGGCTAACCATCAGCTTCAAGAATTTTCTTTCACATGCCATGTTAACTAATACATGTCTCTCTTCTCCTGCAGGTAAGGAATATCTGTAGATTCACTTCTAGGAACCCACAGAAGGACTTCTCAGAGAGAAATATTGCTTAATTTCTCTCTTCCTCCAATGCTACTGCACCCACCACCTCCCCAACATCATGCTGCTCCCATTCTGGAATTTGTTGAACCTCTCTGCAGACTCTGGCTCCCTTGTTTCATATATTCTCTTGTTCTGTATAGGAATGACAGTAGCAAAATCTTATCTTGAAAGTGACTACATATTCTCAATGCTGGTCAAAAGATCACCATTTATGGGAGCTACAGTAAGGCACAAAGGCAGAGGACCTCCTAAATGATGGCATCTCCAGTGTTGTCTTTGGCTCTCCTCTCATTTTTCTCTACACTCTCTTTCTTATTGGTCTCATCTACTCTCTCCTCCCACAAATATCTATCTCTGGACTCAGACTCTTGCTGGAGTTCCAGGCCTTTCATTACTCACCATGCTTTATATCTCAGATTTAGAGGTAAGTTAGACTTTAGACTGGCTTTTAAATATCCCCAGCTGATTCTACTACTGCAGCTGATGCCTGTAACATTTATTTATAACTTTGCAAAATTGGCTGGTGGTTAAGATATATA
>NW_024354872.1:0-921 GCF_902729225.1 Pteropus medius
AACCATGCAGACGTGCAGACACGTGAAACATAAAGAGCCCACGGCCAGCCCAGACGGTCACCTAGACAGGACGTGTGGTGGCAGAGCAGCCCAAGGTCCTCGTCTGAGTCAAGACCTGAAATAAGATTCAGAGTTTTCCTATGAACAGAGACATCGCTGTGCCCACGGAGACCCCAGGGCCCCCACACGGCTGGGGAATCATGGGGAGTCCACTCATCTGTGCGTGTGTCCACGTCTGCATGTGTGCACATCTGCATGTGCGTGTGTGCACGTCTGCACATATGCATGTGCTTGTGTACATGTCTGCATGCCTGTGTGTGTGTACATGCCTGTGTACACGTCTGCGTGTGTGTGTGTGGGCACTCTGTGCGCGTGTGCACATCTGCATGTGCACGTCTGTGCGTACACATCTGTGTCTGTGTGCGTGCACTGTGTCTGCGTGTGTGCACATCTGCGTGTGCACGTGTTCTAAACAAAGCTGCCCAGCAGCGTGATTAGAGCACACACGTCACGTATGGATGCACGGCCGTCACGTGCCACACACGTGGCCATCGCAGGTTAGCTTCCATGATGCCATCGTGAACATAGAGATGGGGGTGGTGATGTGTCAGCCACACGACCTCCTGGGGAGCCGCAGGGGACGGCCTGAGGGTCAGTCACCGTGGCGGGGTGACCGCTCTGCCTCCCTGTGCGTGGGGCCACTCCTGTCCTTGGCACCAGCTCCTTCTCAGCAGCGAGTGGCGGGCCAGGCAGGAGGGTGACACCGTGCTCTTCTGAGGTGGCACGGGGCTGGCCTGGAACTGCCCACGGCGTGGGAATGTCCCGCTTCTGGACAGCGGAGGCGAGCGGGGGCCTGTCTCCACCGTCACGTCCCCTGTGCCCCCCGGTGCCCCCCCTACCCCTCCACGTGGGATGCCAGGC
>NW_024354873.1:0-17891 GCF_902729225.1 Pteropus medius
ACCTCCACCTCCCCGCAGTGTGGACACCGGGCGTTCCAGAGCCACAATTCAGCATGATGTCTTTTCATCCCAGAGGCCCCGGGGCTCCTTCCTAAGGCCTAGGCTCCTTCCCGCTTTCCGCAGTGGAAATCAGACTTCAGGACGGCTGCAGACACCTCCCTCTCCCTCACCTTTCTGCCTGGGATGGTCGTAATCCCTCACCTTTCTGCCTGGGATGGTCGTAATGGTCCCCGTGACGCATTCAAAATGAAGAAATGAAAGGCTCAAAGAGCTGATCGCAAAGCTCCTAAGGCACGGAGGCCGAATTCAGACACAGAACTGTCTGCAGAGCCCCGCAACTGACCTCTACCCAGCGGGTTAAGGCCGCCATAGACGGAGGGGCCCAAGCATCCCTGGGTACTCTATCTGTGGGCTGCCCTGAACTCTGCAGAAGGATACAGATAGGAATTAGACCCATATTCTGCCTCAAGGAGCTTAATTGGACACTGAAAGCTTGTCAAATGTATGGACCCACTACCCGCAGAGGACTGAACAATGCCTACAAAGCCCCAGGGCCTCACAAGCCTGTGTATTTGCTGCAAGTGTGCAATTTCTCAAAGTCTACACTTTGGGCTCGAAACGGACGTGAACTGATTGCTTAATGTCAGAGCTACCATATATATATGTGCCTATGTATTTATGAATATATATAGGCACATATATATATTAAAATTCATATATATATATAAAATTCAGAAAACTAAGTCTCATGCACAGGATCACACATCTAGTAAGAGACAGAGTCACATATAGCCCAACAGGTGTCTGACTTTGCCAAACTGACCTCTTTCTACAAGGCGAAGGATGCCATTTTGGCTTCCTCCTCCACAAGGATGGAAGGGCACCTGGGACGATAAAAGGGAGGTCCAAAGCATCGCTGGGCACACTGCCTGTGGGTGGCCCTGAAGTCTGCAGAAGGATACAGAGAGGAATTAGACCAATTTTCTGTCCCAAGGAGCTCAATTGGACCCTGAGAGCTCGTCAAACGTATTGACCCACTACCGGCAGAGGACCGAACATTGCCCACAAAGCCCCAGGGCCTGACAAGCCTGTGTATTTGCCGCAAGTGAGCAATTTCTCAAAAGTCTGCACTTTGGGCTCAAAATGGACGTGAACTGAGTGCTTAATGCCAGAGCTACCATGTATATATATGCATATATATGAATATATATGCACATATATATATGGTGGATTTTTAGGAAAAAAGGCTGTGTTGCCCTCAGGTCTTTAGGGAAGACAACTTGTTCCAAGCACATCCGGCTTCCCGGCTTGGGTACACAGGGTTTCCCAGAGCCACAATGAGACAGTGTCCCAGCTCATCCAAGAGGCACCGGGGCTCAGTCCTGGGGCCTCTCTTCCTTCCTGCTTTTTCAATTTGATATCAGAGCTCAGGACTGCAGCAGACACCTCCCTGTCCTTCACGTTTCTGCATGGGCTGCACGCCTGGTTCCTGGACACTCATTGAAAATTCAGGAAACTGAGTCTCATACACGTGATCACACAGCTAATAAGTCACAGAGTCACATACAGCCCAACAGGTGTCTGAAGTTTGCCAAACTGACCTCTTTCTATCAGGCAAAGGATGTCATTTTGGGTTCCTCCTCGACAAGGATGGATGGGCACATAGGACGATGGAAGGGCAGCCCAAAGCATCGCTGGGCACACTTCCTGTGGTTGGCCCTGAAGTCTGCAGAAGGATACGGGAAGGAATTAGACCCATTTTCTGACCCAAGGAGCTCAATGGGACCCTGAGAACTTGTCAAAAGTATGTACCCACTACCTGCAGAGGACTGAACATTGCCTACAAAGCCCCAGGGCCTGACAAGCCTGTGTTTTCCGCAAGTGAGCAATTTCTCTAAAATCTGCACTTTTAGCAGAAAATGGACGTGAATTGAGTACTTAATGCCAGAGCTACCATATATATATGTGCATATATATGCACATATATATATGGTGGATTTTTAGGAAAAAAGGCTGTGTTGCCCTCAGGTCTTAGGGAAGGCAGGCGATTCCAAGCACATCCGCCTTCCCGGATTGTGGACCCAGAAGTTCCCATTGACACAATGAGACAGTGTCCCAGCTCATCCAACAGGCCCCGGGGCTCTACCTGGAGCCTCTATTCCTTCCTCCTTTTTCAATTTGATATCAGTCATCTGAACTGGAGCAGACACCTCCCTGTCCTTCACATTTCTACCTGGGCTGCTCGTCATGGTTCCCGTACACTCATTCAAAATTCAGAAAACTGAGTCTCATACACGTGATGACACAGCTAATAAGTCACAGAGTCACATACAGCCCAACAGTTGTCTGAAGTTTGCTAAATGACCTCTTTCTACCAGGGGAAGGATGCCATTTTGGCTTCCTCGTCGACAAGGATGGAGGGGCACATGGGACGATGGAAGGGCGGACATAGCATCGCTGGGCACACTGCCTGTGGGTGGCCCTGAAGTCTGCAGAAGGATACAGAGAGGAATTAGACCCATTTTCTATCCCAGTGAGCTCAATGGGACCCTGAGAGCTGGTCAAACGTATGTACCCACTACCCGCAGAGGACTGAACATTGCCCACAAAGCCCCAGGGCCTGACAAGCCTGTGTATTTGCCGCAAGTGAGCAATTTCTCAAAAGTCTGCACTTTGGGCTGAAAATGGACGTGAACTGAGTGCTTAATGCCAGAGCTACCATATATGTATGTATGTATGTATGTATGTGTGTATATATATATATATATATATATATATATATATATATATATATATATATATATATATATATATATATATGTGTGTGTATATATATATATATGTGTATATATATACGTATATATATATGTGTATATATATGCGTATATATATATGCATATATATATATGCATATATATGAATATATATGCACATATATATATCGTGGATTTTTAGGAAAAAAGTTTGTGTTGCCCTCAGGTCTTTAGGGAAGGCCGGCCGTTGCAAGCACATCCGCCTTCCCGGATTGTGGACCAGGGGTTCCCAGAGCCACAGTGAGACAGTGTCCCAGCTCATCAAAGAGGCATGGGGCTCCGTCCTGGGGCCTCTCTTCCTTCCTGCTTCTTCAATTTGATATCAGAGCTCTGGACTGGCGCAGACACCTCCCTGTCCTTCACCTTTGTGGCTGGACTGCTCGTCATGGTTCCTGTACACTCACTCAAATTTCAGAAAACTGAGTCTCATACACGTGATCACACAGCAATTAAGTGACAGAGTCACATACAGCCCAACAGGTGTCTAAAGTTTGCCAACCTGACCTCTTTGTAGGAGTTGAAGGATTCCATTTTAGCTTCCTCCTCGACAAGGATGGAGGGGCACATGGGACGATGGAAGGGTAGCACACAGCCTGTGGGTGGCCATGAAGTCTGCAGAAAAATACAGAGAGGAATTAGACCCATTTTCTGTCCCAAGGAGCTCAATGGGACCCTGAGAGCTTGTCAAAAGTATGTACCCACTACCCGCAGAGGACTGAACATTGCCCATAAAGCGCCAGGGACTGACTAACCTGTGTATTTGCCGCAAGTGAGCAATTTCTCAAAAGTCTGTACTTTGGGATCAACATGGACGTGAACTGAGTGCTTAATGCCAGAACTACCATATATATATATGCATATATATGAATATATATGCACATATATATGGTGGACTTTTAGGAAAAAAGGCTGTGTTGCCTCAGGTCTTTAGGGAAGGCAGGCCTTTCCAAGCACATCCGCCTTCCCGGATTGGGGACACAGGGTTTCCCAGAGCCACAATGAGACAGTGTCCCAGCTCATCAGATAGGCACCGGGGCTCAGTCCTGGGGCCTCTCTTCCTTCCTGCTTTTTCAATTTGATATCAGAGCTCTGGAATGGAGCAGAGACGTCCCTGTCCTTCACCTTTCTGCCTGGGCTGCTCGTCTTGGTTCCTGTATACTCATTCAAAATTCAGAAAACTGAGTCTCATGCACATGATCACACAGCTAAGAAGAGACAGAGTCATTTACAGCCCAACAAGGGTCTGAAGTGTGCCAATCTGACCCCTTTCTACCAGGCGAAGGATACCATTTTGGCTTCCTCTTCTACAAGGTTGGACGGGAACATGGGACGATGGAATGGTGGCCCAAAGCAGCGCTAGTCACACTGACTGTGGGTGGCCCTGAAGTCTACAGAAGGATACACAGTGGAATTAGACCCATTTTCTGTCCCAAGGAGCTCAATGGGACCCTGAGAGCTTGTCAAACGTATGTACTCACTTCCCGCAGGGGACTGAACAAGGCCACAAAGCCCCAGGGCCTGACAAGCCTGTGTATGTGCCACAAGTGAGCAATTTCTCAAAAGTCTGTACTTTGGGCTCAAAATGGACATGAACTCAGTGGTTAATGCCAGAACTACCATACGTATATGTGCATATATATGAATATATATGTTCATATATATGAATATATGTGCATATATGTGCATATATATAAATATATGTGCATATATATATCTATATATATATGCACATATATATATGGTGGATTTTTAGGAAAAAAGGCTGTGTTGCCCTCAGGTCTTTAGGGAAGGCAGGCCGTTGCAAGCACATCCACCTTCCCGGATTGTGGATTCAGGGGTTCCCATAGACACAATGAGACAGTGTCCCAGCTCATCAAAGAGGCATGGGGATCCGTCCTGGGGCCTCTGTTCCTTCCTGCTTCTTCAATTTGATATCAGAGCTCTGGACTGGAGCAGACACCTCCCTGTCCTTCACCTTCCTACTGGGCTGCTCGTCATGGTTTCTGTACACGCATTCAAAATTCAGAAAAGTGATTCTCATACACGTGATCACACAGCTAATAAGTGACAGAGTCACATACAGCCCAACAGGTGTCTGAAGTTTGCCAAACTGACCTCTTTCTACCAGGGGAAGGATGCCATTTTGGCTTCCTCGTCGACAAGGATGGAGGGGCACATGGGACGATGGAAGGGCGGCCCAAAGCATCGCTGGGCACACTGCCTGTGGGTGGCCCTGAAGTCTACAGGAGGATACAGAGAGGAATTAGACCCATTTTCTGTCCCAAGGTGCTCAATGGGACCCTGAGAGCTTGTCAAACGTATTGACCCACTACCCGCAGAGGACTGAACAAGGCCACAAAGCCCCAGGGCCTGACAAGCCTGTGTATGTTCCGCAAGTGAGCAATTTCTCAAAAGTCTGTACTTTGCGCTCAAAATGGACGTGAACTGAGTGGTTAATGCCAGAGCTACCATACATATATGTGCATATATATGAATATATATGCACATATATATATGGTGGAATTTTAGGAAAAAGGCTGTGTTGCCTTCAGGTCTTTAGGGAAGGCAGGCCGCTTCAAGCACATCCGCCTTCCCGGATTGTGGACACAGGGGGTCCCAGAGCCACAATGATGCAGTGTCCCAGCTCATCCAAGAAGCCCCAGGGCTCCGTGCTGGGGCCTCTCTTCCTTCCTGCTTTTTCATGTGATATCAGAGCTCTGGACTGGAACAGACACCTCCGTCTCCTTCACCTTTCTGCCTGGGCTGCTCGTCATGTTTCCTGTACACTCATTCAAAATTCAGAAAACTGAGTCTCATACACGTGATCACACAGCTAATAAGTGACAGAGTCACATACAGCCCAACAGGTGTCTGAGGTTTGCCAAACTGACCTCTATCTACCAGGGGAAGGATGCCATTTTGGCTTCCTCCTCGACAAAGATGGAGGGGCACATGGGACGATGGAAGGGCGGCCCAAAGCATCGCTGGGCACACTGCCTGTGGGTGGCCCTGAAGTCTGCAGAAGGATACAGAGAGGAATTAGACACATTTTCTGTCCAAAGGAGCTCAATGGTACCCTGAAAGCTCGTCAAACGTATGTACCCACTACCCGCAGAGGACTGAACATTGCCCACAAAGCCCCAGGGCCTGACAAGCCTGTGTATTTGTCGAAAGTGAGCAATTTCTCAAAAGTCTCCACTTTTGGCTCAAAATGGACGTGAACTGAGTGCTTAATGCCAGAGCTACCATGTATATATATGCATATATATATATATATATATATATATGCATATATATGCGCATGTATATGCATATATATATATATGCATATACATGCGCATATATATATGGTGAATTATAGGAAAAAAGGCTGTGTTGCCCTCAGGTCTTTAGGGAAGGCAACCTGTTCCAAGCACATCCGCCTTCCCGGATTGGGGACACAGGGTTTCCCAGAGCTACAATGAGACCGTGTCCCAGCTCATCAGATAGGCACCGGGCTCAGTCCTGGGGCCTCTCTTCCTTCCTGCTTTTTCAATTTGATATCAGAGCTCTGGACTGGAGCAGACACCTCCCTGTCTTTCACCTTTCTGCCTGGGCTGCTCGTCATGGTTCCTGTATACTCATTCAAAATTCAGAAAACTGAGTCTCATGCACATGATCACACAGCTAATAAGAGACAGAGTCACATACAGCCCAACAGGTGTCTGAAGTTTGCCAAACTGACCTCTTTCTCCCAGGCGAAGGATGCCATTTTGCCTTCCTCCTCGACAAGGATGGAAGGGCACATGGGACGATGGAAGGGCGGCCCAAACCATCGCTGGGCACAGAGCTGTGGGTGGCCATGAAGTCTGCAGAAAAATACAGAGAGGAATTAGACCCATTTTCTGTCCCAAGGAGCTCAATGGGACCCTGAGAGCTTCTCAAACGTATGTACCCACTACCCGCAGAAGAGTGAACATTGCCCACAAAGCCACAGGGCCTACGAAGCCTGTGTATTAGCCGCAAGAGAGGAATTTCTCAAAAGTCTGCACTTTGGGCTCTAAATGGACATGAACTGAGTACTTAATGCCAGAGCTACCATATATATATATATATGTGTATACATACATACATACATATATATATATATATATATATATATATATATATATATATATATATATATATATATATATATATATATATATATATATACATATATATATATATGCATATATATGAATATATATTCACATATATATATCGTGGATTTTTAGGAAAAAATGTTGGTTGCCCTCAGGTCTTTAGGGAAGGCAGGCCATTCGAAGCACATCTGCCTTCCCGGAGGGTGGACACAGGGGGTACCAGAGCCACAATGAGACAGTGTTGCAGCTCATCCGAGAAGCCCCGGGACTCCTTTCCTAGGACTCTGTTCCTTCCCGCTTTCTCACTTTGAATAGAAACTTTTGGACTAGAGCAGTCACCTATCCGCGGTCACATTTCTTCCTGGGATGGTCGTGGGGGGCCGTGGATGCTCATTCATTCAAAAATAAGTCAACTGAGTCTCAGAGAGATCACACGCCTAATAAGTGACAGAATCAGAGTGTGGACACAGGGGCTTCCAGAGCCACAATGAGACCTGGTCCCTTCTCATCCAAGAGGCCTGAGACCCCGGCTGTGCCCCCGCCTCCCCGTATTCTGGCCTAGCTGCTGCTCAGTACCCAGAGACCCCCGCTTTGAACCAAGACCCCAGACACCCCATCTCAGAACCCAGAGGTCTCAGGTCGCTATACAGGAGTCGGCACCCGGCCAGCCCTGATGTCTGACAGCAGCCTCAGGGGCCCCCCAGGCAGCGGACCATGCTCTGAGAAACCCCTGTCCACCATACCGCCAGAGACTTCCTGTGCAGAATCTCTACGCCGACCCCACAGGCTGCTCACTACCACCCCACAGTTCCCCCGTCACGCTGCTTTAGAGTATTGGAGTTTTCCTTAAGCCTGAACCCCAACCTGTCCCCCAATCACAGACATGCCCAGAAATGCACACGGGTGCCAACGCCAGCCCCTCCTTCTCAGTTCTCACATCTCCCCGCTCCCCCCCTGCTCTGCAGTCAGAAGCTGAGGGACCCCAAGGGCAAATATGTTTCTTTACAAAACTCACAGCCCCTCCCAGCATGCGATGCCTGGGGGAGCAGGAGGCGCTGGGGCCTCACAGGCCTGAGATCCCAGGAGCATCAACCTCACCCCCAGCCACATCTGAAGGCGGGGAGGGCACAGAGGGTCAATGCTCCCTCTCCAAGGTCACGACCGCGTGTCCAGTCGGCTCATGGATTCCTGCAAAGGCCTGCAGACGGCTGTGTCTGTTTCGGCCACGTCAGCGCCTGGTGGCCAGCGCTGTGTTCTGTGACACCGGGCATGGGCGTGGAGGTCCGTGAGGGGCCTGAAGCTGCGCGCAGCTCCGGGGCCTATTTGCTGCCCTCGGACCACCCCGGCGGACTACGGGGCAGGCGAGGGAGAGATGTGGAGTCCCGGGCTCAACTTTGAGCGGTCCCCAGCCCCCAGCATTGGCCAGGCATCTCTCAGGGCCGTCGCGTTCCACGGGGGTGAACTGCTGCTGCTGCGGGACGCATGAAAGGGCTCAGGCCCCCTCCCTCTGTCCCTGCCCCCTAAATCCCACTGCAACTTTTGAACCTAAGGACCTCGGAAAAAATAAGGGCTGACACTTACATGAAATGACTTTGTATATACACTGAAACCCTCGGAGGTGAATATCGTTAGGACCATCCACAGGTAACTGAGAAGCTGAGGTAGTAAGAGGCAGGGTAGAAACTGCTGCGTGTTCAAACCCGGCTCCTCCTGCCACCGCCTGTGAGAATGAGGCAATTGGGCACACGTGGTGGGGGGAGGAGCCGGGTTTGAACACGGGGCAATTGAAGACCAGAGCAGGTGCTCTTAAGCAGCGTCTTCTGCCGCCGCCCCACACCCCCGCTCGCTTTCCCAACAATGGTCTTGAAATACTCTGCACCTGACCCCAAGAAAAAAGTCAGGATGGTGGGGACAGCGGCTTCTGATGCTTTACGCTGCCCAACCTCCTCCAGAGCTGACGAAAGACGCTCAGGACATGGAGCCACCCCAAGGAGCTCCACGGAACCCAGAGTGCTTGTCAAACGTCTGTACCCAACTACCCGAAGAGGACTGAACATTGCCCACAAAGCCCACGGCCTGATAAGCCTGGGTATTTGCCGCAAGTGAGCAATTTCTCAAAAGTCAGCACTTTGGGCTCAAAATGGATGTGAACTGAGTGCTTAATCCCAGAGCTACCATATATATATATGTATATACATATATATGAATATATATGCAAATATATATGAATATATATCCACATTATATATATATATATATATATATATAAATTGGATTTTTAGGAAAAAAGGCTGTGTGGCCCTCAGGTCTTTAGGAAAGTCAGGCCGTTCCAAGCACTTCTGCCTTCCCGCATTGTGGACACAGGGGGTCCCAGAGCCGCAATGAGACCGTGTCCCAGCTCATCACTGAGGCCCCGGGGCTCCTTCCTAAGGACTCTGCTCCTTCGAGCTTTCCACATTGGAAATCAGACTTCTAGACGGAAGCAGACACCTCCCACTCCCTCACCTTTCTGCCTGGGATGGTCGTAATGGTCCCCGTGGACGCATTCAAAATGAAGAAACAAAAGGCTCAGAGAGGTGATCGCAAAGCTCCTAAGGCACTGAGGCCGAATTCAGACCCACAGCTGTCTGCAGTGTCTCCCAACTGAACTCTTTGCAGCGGGTGACGGCCGCCATGGACGGAGGGGCCAACGCATTCCTGGGTACGCTGTCTGTGGGTGGCCCTGAACCCTGCAAGAGCATAGAGAGACGAATGGGACGTAGTTTGTACCTCTAGGAGCTCAAAGTGTCAGTGAGTGCTCCTCCAACTTCGGTACCCCAGTCCCCGCAGATGACTGAGCATCGCCCACAGAGCCCCAAGGCCCCGGGAGGGCTGTGCATTTGCCGCAAGTGAGCCTTTTCTCGGAAGTCTGCGATTCTGGCTCAAAATGGACGTCACCAGAGAGCTTTTGCCAAAGCTACCATATACATATATATGCATATATATGTTCATCTATATGCATATACATGTATATGGTGGATTTTCGAAGGAAACCTGCCTGGACCCCTGCTCTACCACAGAAGACAGGCCGCTCCTCGCACCTCCACCTCCCCGCAGTGTGGACACCGGGCGTTCCAGAGCCACAATTCAGCATGATCTCTTTTCATCCCAGAGGCCCCGGGGCTCCTTCCTAAGGCCTCGGCTCCTTCCCGCTTTCCGCAGTGGAAATCAGACTTCAGGACGGAAGCAGACACCTCCTCTCCCTCACCTTTCTGCCTGGGATGGTCGTAATGGTCCCCGTGGACGCATTCAAAATGAAGAAACGAAAGGCTCAAAGAGCTGATCGTAAAGCTCCTAAGGCACGGAGGCCCAATTCAGACCCACAGCTGTCTGCAGTGTCTCCCAACTGAACTCTTTCCAGCGGGTGACGGCCGCCATGGACGCAGGGGCCAAAGCATCCCTGGGGACGCTGTCTGTGGGTGGCCCTGAACCCTGCAAGAGCATACAGAGACGAATGAGACGTAGTTTGTACCTCTAGGAGCTCAGTGAGTGCTCCTCCAACTTCGGTACCCCAGTACCCGCAGATGACCGAGCATCGCCCACAGATCATCAAGGCGCCGGGAGGGCTGTGCATTTGCCGCAAGTGAGCCTTTTCTCGGAAGTCTGCGATTCTGGCTCAAAATGGACGTCAACAGAGAGCGTTTTGCCAAAGCTACCATATACATATATATGCATATATATGTTCATCTATATGCATATATATGTATATGGTGGATTTTCGAAGGAAACCTGCATGGACCCCTGCTCTACCACAGAAGACAGGCCGCTCCTAGCACCTCCACCTCATCGCAGTGTGGACACCGGGCGTTCCAGAGCCACAATTCAGCATGATCTCTTTTCACCCCAGAGGCCCCGGGGCTCCTTCCTAAGGCCTCGGCCTTCCTAAGGCTCGGCTCCTTCCCGCTTTCCGCAGTGGAAATCAGACTTCAGGACGGAAGCAGACACCTCCCTCGCCCTCACCTTTCTGCCTGGGATGGTCGTGATGGTCCCCGTGGACGCATTCAAATGAAGAAATGAAAGGCTCAGAGAGCTGATCGCAAAGCTCCTAAGGCACGGAGGCCGAATTCAGACCCACAGCTGTCTGCAGAGCCCCGCAACTGACCTCTACCCAGCAGGTTAAGGCCGCCATGGACGGAGGGGCCAAAGCATCCCTGGGTACTCTGTCTGTGGGCTGCCCTGAACTCTGCAGAAGGATACAGAGAGGAATTAGACCCATTTTCTGCCTCAAGGAGCTTAATTGGACACTGAAAGCTTGTCAAACGTATGAACCCACTACCCGCAGAGGACTGAACAATGCCCACAAAGCCCCAGGGCCTCACAAGCCTGTGTATTTGCTGCAAGTGTGCAATTTCTCAAAGGTCTACACTTTGGGCTCGAAACGGACGTGAACTGAGTGCTTAATGCCAGAGCTACCATATATATATGTGCCTATGTATATATGAATATATATAGGCACATATATATATTAAAATTCATATATATATAAAATTCAGAAAACTGAGTCTCATATACGTCATCACACAGCTAATAAGTCACAGAGTCACATACAGCCCAACAGGTGTCTGAAGTTTGCCAAACTGACCTCTTTCTACCAGGGGCAGGATGCTATTTTGGCTTCCTCCTCCACAAGGATGGAGGGGCACATGGGACGATGGAAGCGCGGCCCAAAGCATCGCTGGGCACACAGCTGTGGGTGGCCCTGATGTCTGCAGATGGATACAGAGAGGAATTAGACACATTTTCTGTCCCAAGGAGCTCAATGGGACCCTGAGAGCTTGTCAAACGTATTGACCCACTACCCGCAGAGGACTGAACATTGCCCACAAAGCCCCAGGGCCTGACAGGCCTGTGTATTTGCCGCAAGTGAGGAATTTCTCAAAAGTCTGCACTTTGGGCTCAAAATGGACGTGAACTGAGTGCTGAAAGCCAGAGCTACCATATATATACATGCACATATATAAATGGTGGACTTTTAAGAAAAAAAGCTCTGTTGCCCTCAGGTCTTTAAGGAAGGCAGGGCGTTCGAAGCGCATCCGCCGTCAGGGAGAGTGGACACTGTGGGTCCCAGAGCCACTATGAGACTGTGTTCCAGCTCATCCAACAGGCCCCGGGGTTCCGTCCTGGGGCTTCTCTTCCTTCCTGTTTTTCAAATGTGATATCAGAGCTCTGGACTGGAGCAGACACCCCCCTCTCCTTCACCTTTCTGCCTGGGCTGCTCGTCATGGTTCCTGTACACTCATTCAAAATTCAGAAAACTCATTCTCATACACGTGATCACACAGCTAATAAGGGACAGAGTCACATACAGCCGAACAAGTGTCTGAAGTTTGCCAAACTGACCTCTTTCTACCAGGCGAAAGATACCATTTTGGCTTCCTCTTCTACAAGGTTGGACGGGAACATGGGACTATGGAATGGCGGCCCGAAGCATCGCTGGACACACTGACTGTGGGTGGCCCTGAAGTCTACAGAAGGATACAGAGAGGAATTAGACCCATTTTCTGTCCCAAGGAGCTCAATGGGACCCTGAGAGCTTGTCAAACGTATGTACCCACTACCTGCAGAGGACTGAACAAGACCACAAAGCCCCAGGGCCTGACAAGCCTGTGTATGTGCCGCAAGTGAGCAATTTCTCAAAAGTCTGCACTTTGGGCTTTAAATGGACGTGAACTGAGTGCTTAATGCCAGAGCTACCATATATATATATATATATATATATATTCACATATATATATCGTGGATTTTTAGGAAAAAATGTTGGCTGCCCTCAGGTCTTTAGGGACGGCAGGCCGTTCGATGCACATCCGCCTTCCCGGAGGGTGGACACAGGGGTTACCAGAGCCACAATGAGACAGTGTTGCAGCTCATCCAAGAAGCCCCGGGACTCCTTTCCTAGGACTCTGTTCCTTCCCGCTTTCTCAGTCTGAATAGAAACTTTTGGACTAGAGCAGTCACCTATCCGCGGTCACATTTCTTCCTGGGATGGTCGTGGGGGTCCGTGGATGCTCATTCATTCAAAAATAAGTCAACTAAGTCTCAGAGAGGAGATCACACGCCTAATAAGTGACAGAATCAGAGTGTGGACACAGAGGCTTCCAGAGCCACAATGCGACCTGGTCCCTTCTCATCCAAGAGGCCTGAGACCCCGGCTGTGCCCCCGCCTCCCCGTATTCTGGCCTAGCTGCTGCTCAGTACCCAGAGACCCCGGCTTTGAACCAAGACCCCAGACACCCCATCTCAGAACCCAGAGGTCTCAGGTCGCTATACAGGAGTCGGCACCCGGCCAGCCCTGATGTCTGACAGCAGCCTCAGGGTCCCCCCAGGCAGCGGACCATGCTCTGAGAAACCCCTGTCCACCATACCGCCAGAGACTTCCTGTGCAGAATCTCTACGCCGACCCCACAGGCTGTTCGCTACCACCCCACAGTTCCCCCGTCACGCTGCTTTAGAGTATTGGAGTTTTCCTTAAGCCTGAACCCCAACCTGTCCCCCAATCACAGACATGCCCAGAAATGCACACGGGTGCCAACGCCAGCCCCTCCTTCTCAGTTCTCACATCTCCCCGCTCCACCCCTGCTCTGCAGTCAGAAGCTGAGGGACCCCAAGGGCAAATATGTTTCTTTACAAAACTCACAGCCCCTCCCAGCATGCGATGCCTGGGGGAGCAGGAGGGGCTGGGGCCTCACAGGCCTGAGATCCCAGGAGCATCAACCTCACCCCCAGCCACATCTGAAGGCGGGGAGGGCACAGAGGGTCAATGCTCCCTCTCCAAGGTCACGACCGCGTGTCCAGTCGGCTCATGGATTCCTGCAAAGGCCTGCAGACGGCTGTGTCTGTTTCGGCCACGTCAGCGCCTGGTGGCCAGCGCTGTGTTCTGTGACACCGGGCATGGGCGTGGAGGGCCGTGAGGGGCCTGAAGCTGCGCGCAGCTCCGGGGCCTATTTGCTGCCCTCGGACCACCCCGGCGGACTACGGGGCAGGCGAGGGAGAGATGTGGAGGCCCGGGCTCAACTTTGAGCGGTCCCCAGCCCCCAGCATTGGCCAGGCATCTCTCAGGGCCGTCGCGTTCCACGGGGGTGAACTGCTGCGGCTGCGGGACGCATGAAAGGGCTCAGGCCCCCTCCCTCTGTCCCTGCCCCCTAAATCCCACTGCAACTTTTGAACCTAAGGACCTCGGAAAAAATAAGGGCTGACACTTACATGAAATGACTTTGTATATACACTGAAACCCTCGGAGGTGAATATCGTTAGGACCATCCACAGGTAACTGAGAAGCTGAGGTAGTAAGAGGCAGGGTAGAAACTGCTGCGTGTTCAAACCCGGCTCCTCCTGCAACCGCCTGTGAGAATGAGGCAATTGGGCACACGTGGTGGGGGGAGGAGCCGGGTTTGAACACGGGGCAATTGAAGACCAGAGCAGGTGCTCTTAAGCAGCGTCTTCTGCTGCCGCCCCACACCCCCGCTCGCTTTCCCAACAATGGTCTTGAAATCCTCTGCACCTGACCCCAAGAAAAAAGTCAGGATGGTGGGGACAGCGGCTTCTGATGCTTTGCGCTGCCCAACCTCCTCCAGAGCTGACGAAAGACGCTCAGGACATGGAGCCACCCCAAGGAGCTCCACGGAACCCAGAGTGCTTGTCAAACGTCTGTACCCAACTACCCGCAGAGGACTGAACATTGCCCACAAAGCCCACGGCCTGATAAGCCTGGGTATTTGCCGCAAGTGAGCAATTTCTCAAAAGTCTGCACTTTGGGCTCAAAATGGATGTGAACTGAGTGCTTAATCCCAGAGCTACCATATATATATGTATATACATATATATGAATATATATGCAAATATATATGAATATATATCCACATTATATATATATATATATATATATATAATATATATAGGATTTTTAGGAAAAAAGGCTGTGTGGCCCTCAGGTCTTTAGGAAAGTCAGGCCGTTCCAAGCACTTCTGCCTTCCCGCATTGTGGACACAGGGGGTCCCAGAGCCGCAATGAGACCGTGTCCCAGCTCATCACTGAGGCCCCGGGGCTCCTTCCTAAGGACTCTGCTCCTTCGAGCTTTCCACATTGGAAATCAGACTTCTAGACGGAAGCAGACACCTCCCACTCCCTCACCTTTCTGCCTGGGATGGTCGTAATGGTCCCCGTGGACGCATTCAAAATGAAGAAATGAAAGGCTCAGAGAGCTGATCGCAAAGCTCCTAAGGCACGCAGGCCGAATTCAGACCCACAGCTGTCTGCAGTGTCTCCCAACTGAACTCTTTCCAGCGGGTGACAGCCGCCATGGACGCAGGGGCCAAAGCATCCCTGGGTACGCTGTCTGTGGGTGGCCCTGAACCCTGCAAGAGCATACAGAGACGAATGAGACGTAGTTTGGACCTCTAGGAGCTCAAAGTGTCAGTGAGTGCTCCTCCAACTTCGGTACCCCAGTCTCCGCAGAAGACCGAGCATCGCCCACAGAGCCCCAAGGCCCCAGGAGGGCTGTGCATTTGCCGCAAGTGAGCCTTTTCTCGGAAGTCTGCGATTCTGGCTCGAAATGGACGTCACCAGAGAGCTTTTTGCCAAAGCTACCATATACATGTATATGCATATATATGTTCATCTATATGCATATATATGTATATGGTGGATTTTCGAAGGAAACCTGCGTGGACCCTGGTCTACCACAGAAGACAGGCCGCTCCTAGCACCTCCACCTCCCCGCAGTGTGGACACCGGGCGTTCCAGAGCCACAATTCAGCATGATCTCTTTTCATCCCAGAGGCCCTGGGGCTCCTTCCTAATGCCTCGGCTCCTTCCCGCTTTCCGCAGTGGAAATCAGACTTCAGGACGGAAGCAGACACCTCCCTCTCCCTCACCTTTCTGCCTGGGATGGTGGTAATGGTCCCCGTGGACGCATTCAAAATGAAGAAATGAAGGCTCAAAGAGCTGATCGCAAAGCTCCTAAGGCACGGAGGCCGAATTCAGACCCACAGCTGTCTGCAGTGTCTCCCAACTGAACTCATTCCAGCGGGTGACGGCCGCCATGGACGCAGGGGCCAAAGCATCCTTGGGTACGCTGTCTGTGGGTGGCCCTGAACCCTGCAAGAGCATACAGAGACGAATGGGACGTAGTTTGTACCTCTAGGTGCTCAAAGTGTCAGTGAGTGCTCCTCCAACTTCGGTACCCCAGTATCCGCAGATGACCGAGCATCGCCCACAGAGCCCCAAGGCCCCGGGAGGGCTGTGCATTTGCCGCAAGGGAGCCTTTTCTCGGAAGTCTGCGATTCTGGCTCAAAATGGACGTCACCAGAGAGCTTTTTGCCAAAGCTACCATATGCATATATATGCATATATATGTTCATCTATATGCATATATATGTATATGGTGGATTTTCGAAGGAAACCTGCCTGGACCCCTGCTCTACCACAGGAGACAGGCCGCTCCTGGCACCTCCACCTCCCCGCAGTGTGGACACCGGGCGTTCCAGAGCCACAATTCAGCATGATCTCTTTTCATCCCAGAGGCCCCGGGGCTCCTTCCTAAGGCCTCGGCTCCTTCCCGCTTTCCGCAGTGGAAATCCGACTTCAGGACGGAAGCAGACACCTCCCCCTCCCTCACCTTTCTGCCTGGGATGGTCGTAATGGTCCCCGTGGACACATTCAAAATGAAGAAATGAAAGGCTCAAAGAGCTGATCGCAAAGCTCCTAAGGCACGGAGGCCGAATTCAGACCCACAGCTGTCTGCAGTGTCTCCCAACTGAACTCTTTCCAGCGGGTGACGGCCGCCATGGACGCAGGGGCCAAAGCATCCCTGGTACGCTGTCTGTGGGTGGCCCTGAACCCTGCAAGAGCATACAGAGACGAATGAGACGTAGTTTGTACCTCTAGGAGCTCCAAGTGTCAGTGAGTGCTCTTCCAACTTCGCTACCCCAGTACCCGCAGATGACCGAGCATCGCCCACAGAGCCCCAAGGCCCCGGGAGGGCTGTGCATTTGCCGCAAGTGAGCCTTTTCTCGGAAGTCTGCGATTCTGGCTCGAAATGGACGTCACCAGAGAGCTTTTTGCCAAAGGTACCATATACATATATATGCATATATATCTTCATCTATATGCATATATATGTATATGGTGGATTTTCGAAGGAAACCTGCGTGGACCCCTGCTCTACCACAGAAGACAGGCCGCTCCTCGCACCTCCACCTCCCGCAGTGTGGACACCGGGCGTTCCAGAGCCACAATTCAGCATGATCTCTTTTCATCCCAGAGGCCCCGGGGCTCCTTCCTAAGGCCTCGGCTACTTCCCGCTTTCCGCAGTGGAAATCAGACATCAGGACGGAAGCAGACACCTCCCTCTCCCTCACCTTTCTGCCTGGGATGGTAGTAATGGTCCCCGTGGACGCATTCAAAAGGAAGAAATGAAAGGCTCAAAGAGCTGATTGCAAAGCTCCTAAGGCACGGAGGCCGAATTCAGACACACAGCTCTCTGCAGTGTCTCCCAACTGAACTCTTTCCAGCGGGTGACGGCCGCCATGGACGCAGGGGCCAAAGCATCCCTGGGTACTCTGTCTGTGGGTGGCCCTGAACCCCTGCAAACAGGCATACTGAGACAGATGGGACGCAGTTTGTACCTCCAGGAGCTCAAAGTGTCAGTGAGTGCTCCTCCAACTTCGGTACCCCAGTACCCGCAGATGACCGAGCATCGCCCACAGAGCCCCAAGGCCCCGGGAGGGCTGTGCATTTGCCATAAGTGAGCCTTTTCTCGGAAGTCTGCGATTCTGGCTCAAAATGCACGTCACCAGAGAGCTTTTTGCCAAAGCTACCATATACATATATATGCATATATATGTTCATCTATATGCATATATATGTATATGGTGGATTTTAGAAGGAAACCTGCGTGGACCCCTGGTCTACCACAGAA
>NW_024354874.1:0-558 GCF_902729225.1 Pteropus medius
CAGGAAGGGGACCGTGTCCACACTCGCGAGAGCAGAGGAAGCGCGTTTTAGGGTCTTTCATTACAAAAAACACAACTAGGATGTTTCATGTCCGTCCGCGGTCTGAGTGTCGCCCTGAAGCGAGAGAGTCCAGTGTGGGAACGTCAGGCTGGCCCTGGAACCGAGCGCCTCGGGGTCACACAGAGCAGAGACGGATGTCGCCACTTTTCTAAGCTGTGCGGTCCCGGGGTGAGCCCCGGAAATACGGCATCAGACACGAAAGCAGGTGCAGGACACAGGGGCGAAGGGGGCCACTGCCCCGGCCGGGAACATGTGTCCCAGACGCGTGAGAGGCACAGCGGCCGTGCGGCTGAGCCGGCTGTGAGCTGCCACCGCCTCCGGGCTGGCCCCCGGCAACCACTGTGGCACGTCCCTCGTACTTCCTCTCAGGGTTCCCGGGCCGGGCGGAGAAACAAGGCCACCTGCAGGCCGGGGTCGGAAACCGCTGTTGGGGCCGACGAGGGCAGCTCCTTCGCGCTCCCCTGCGACTGCTCCCCGCGCTGCCGGGGCCTTCGCCGG
>NW_024354875.1:0-63528 GCF_902729225.1 Pteropus medius
GAGAGAGAGAGAGAGAGAGAGAGAGAGAAAGGGAGAGAGATAAGAAAGAGAGTAAGAAAGAAAGAACCATGTGCTGTTTTTTGAGAAAAGCTGGTCAATGACACTATGGACATATTATCTGTCACTTGCCTTTAGGAAATTAAGATTTAAGAAGTGTAAATCCAACCGACACATGGTGAGAACCTGGCATAGGAGCCGCAAAACCTGGTTTCAGTGGCTTTAGGCCCTGCCACTCAGACAGGGGCATAACCTGATTTTCAAGTTTCTCAATTTAGACCCAGGGAGAAAGGGTCACGTTTGTCCTGCCTGATTTATTCCATTGCTGAAAGGAGTCCAAGAGGGTAAGAAATGTGGAATCCAGGCTGTCCAAATGAGAGGCGGTTCCAAGCAAGGCTAGAACAGACTCACCCATAGCTAGTCACGCACAGCTAGTCATGCACAACTGAACTGGCACGCGAATCCTGAACGAACTTATGCCTGTGGGCTCAGGAGGCATGTCGGGACCCAGGAAGGGAGAAGAAGCCTGAGAAACAGGATGGAAGAAACCATCCCAAGCACAGGCTGGCCCCAGAACACAGCCAAGATGCAAATTCATTGCAGCCTTCCAGGGGGAGGAGATGAGCAGGGATTTCTGCATACAGTGATCAGAGCCAGGAGGGTAGCAGCATCCTGCTCTGGGTGCATCTAGACAACAAGAAAGCCCCAAATCGGCCACAAAGGGAGCGCAGTGCAGGCCCACCCCAGGGCAGGCACACGCTTAGCAGGTTCTTTTCAAGCACAGTACATCTGGAGGCAGAAAGGCTTAAGCAAGCGTGCACAGGTAAGAGAAGCGAGAGGTGCAGCGGTTAATTCAATCACGGCCCCTCCACGGACACGGGAAGCAAAGAGGACTGCTGGGTCAGCAGCCCCAAGGACAATGAACACAGCTTTCTGGGCTGTGCTTGTCCCCAAGGCCACTTCTCGCTGCTCCCATGGGCACTATCTGCCCCTTTGGCCGTTCCCATGGCCATGTCTGGTTCGGTCTTCCCCGACGCTAGCTAGGCAGCACCCCCGGCTCCCATCCGTGGGGGAAGCCCCTTGTTGCCTGGGATGAGGCAATCCCCCTCCCCTCTGCTCCCCTGTGAAATGATCCCGGAGCTCTCCCACGGCTGCCTCTTCCTGCATTTCCAACCAACCAGGTGCTGAAGCCTCGTTATAGTGTGAGTAATAAGTGGCATGTCTCACTCCACTGGTCCTCTAGAATACCCAAAGCCCAGGTGCAGGCTCCCAGCCTGGAGCTCCTGTGTTACCGGGTGCGGCAAACCTCAGATTCTTTCCAGACCCCACTCTGCTGAAGACCTTGCACCTCACCCTCCCTACTGAAGCCTTGTTCTGATCTTTGTGTTGCTAAACAAGAGACCTGCAAAAAACATATGGCTTGGCTGTGGGGCCTGTTCTTATTCCCAGCAGGTTCAAAGGGACATTCAGTGGCAGCAGGAGATGAAAGGAAGGACCCAACACCACTTTCCAAAGCATCACCAGAAAGATGCCTTGCAAATTAAAAAGGCTTTAGAAAACACTTCTCTTTTTCCTTATGAGGTTTGACTGTTTCCAAGAACGGTGTGTATGTCCTCGGGCATCACTGAGTGTACAGGCGAAAGCCAACCTCTTCTCAGGGATTTCCGCAGGCCTAATGACTAGCTTTGGACATTTATCACTGGAGAGGAGGCACGTCCTGGGATAAAATCTGAGATTTCCCAAAAAGCAAATGGAGAACAGCTGGCATTTGGGGTTGAAGGGGCGACATAAAGGTGTGAGTTGGGGTGATGTCATGATAGGAAGAGGAGGATGTTTAGGAAGGTTGACCTTCGAATTACCTACAATCCAGGGGTAATGGGGCCCGGCGCTACAAGTTTTAAAAAGACTTGAAAAATGTTTGAGACCCGAGAAAATACATTTATTGAATGTAGAACACAAGAACAGCAAAATCAAATTCATAAATGTTTTATTAAATAGCTATATAAATTCCACTATGGTTCAGCTTGTCCAGTGACTTAACGTATGTGGTGTGGGACATGGGGGCAATTTAATCCATTTGAAAGACAGTGGGGTGAGGGCTATAAAAGTCAGTGCTCTGGGCCCATGTCCTGGTGCCGATCCAAAATGGTCAAGTCTGAATCCCCCGTGGACGGGGCAGAGTGGTCCAGAGGAGTATGGCTTGCCTGGCCAGACATCTCCGGTGGGCACCTGTCCTACCACAGGCACAGGGGCTGTGACTATGACTTCCCAGGAGGGTTTGCATAAATATGAGTGGTGGTCCCAGAGGCCAGGACTGGTGGGGAGGGGAGCAGGCCACTAAGTACCCATGACAAAGGGACAACTCAAAAGACATAAATAGGACTTCCACTTGCCTGCATTTATGCCAGGAAGAAGACCCTCGATCACAGGGGAGCAGGGGGAAGAACATGCCTGGGCGCCAAACGCTAAAGACCTTGTGACACTTGGCCTCATGCTGCCCCTGCTGTCCCCTCCGCTTGGCATACTCTTCACCCAACTCCTCAAGCTCTCTCCTCCTCAACCTGCAAGGCTCCCTATGATCACTTCTCTTTGCACCCCTTACTTTCCTTCCAAAGTAGGTGTCATAATTTGTCACAGATTAATGTCTGTCTCCCCATTCGACAGCAAGCCACGCACGCAGAAGGCTCACGACGGGTAATTGTTCTACAAAGGACCTTTTTACGTGAAATAACAACAACAACAAAATGTCAATTGCATGTTATTCTGTAATAGCACACAACCGACAAGTGTTCCATCTGAGTGATAAGTCAAGAGAGGCCTCAGCAAATTTCGTGGCATGAAACTTCTCAAAAGGCCACAGGCGGGACATTTCCTGAAAAAAGTCTCCAGTCTACAGAGCGGGACAGTCAAGTGTAAAGGCTCGGCGCGCGGACTGTGAAATCAGAATCTCCGGCTTCGTTGTTCGTGAATGTTCGCAGCAGCATTCCTTGTCACGGCTGAAGAGTGCAAACGACCCAGTGACAGAATGCGACATACCCACGCAATGGAATATCGATCAGCCATAAAAAGGAATGTGGTGCCCATACATGCTACAAAATGGATGAACGTTGAAAACGAAGGGAAAGACGCCAGTCACAAAGGACTGTATATCACGATTCCATTTGTATGAAATATCCAGAATAGGCAAATCCATAGAGACAAAAAGTACACTTGTGGTTGTCAAGGGATGGGCAGGAGGGGGAGTGACTGCCAGTGGCCATGGCATTTCATTTTAGAATGAGGAAAATGGTTGGGATTTAGGTAGTGGTGATGGTTGCTTATACTGACGAATACACTAAAGATCATTGAATTGTATATTTATAAAGGGCAAAGGTTATGATGCGTGAATTATATCTCAATTTAAAAAACAACAAAAAAAGAAGAATGTCTGGGTTCAAATCCTGGCTTCCCCACTCCCCAGAGGTGTGACCATGGGCAAGTCACTTATCTTCTCTGTGCCTCAGTTCCATTATCTACAAACAAGACTAATAACAACACCAACCTGTTAGCCTTTGTTATACTTAAGTTGTAAACTCTGTCCAAGGAGACACTCCACCCATCGGAGGGTTAAATAATTCATAGGAGACTCCCCAAAAGAGGATAATGTTGACATCCGATCTTTTTTTGGAAAAGAGCCTAATCCTATGGTTAATGTTAATATTGTGGAGGTCAGGCATAATTGTGTAGAAAATGCATATCACCCACCCAATTACGGCTATCATACCAGACACTCTAGCATGCATGATCATATTTAATCCGGAAAAGAGCTCTGCATGGTGGTGCTATTTTTTCTCTATTTAACCTATTTAGAAACTGTGGTTCTTACTCAAGTGACGTCACTACAAAGTGTCAGAGCTGGGGTATGAACTCGGGTCTGGGTGGTCCCAGAGTCCGTGTGTTCAAATATATGGCATAACTTCCTGAATTCTCCAGTGTTTAAAGCATGACTTGAGGCACAACTTCACTGTCCACTTATTAAGTACCAACACTGCCGACCTGAATCAGCCAATGGGATGCCCCGTCTTGTTGTCCCCGCTTACATGGCAGCTTTCATGGTGAGGCAGGGACAGAGAAAGGAAAAGGCAGAGGTGGGAGAGGAAATAGAGAAGGGCAATGGAATAGAGAGAAACAGTAACAGGGGAGAGACAAAGAAGAGGGGTGGAGGACATAGGAAAGGAGAAAATACGCAAAGGAACTGTGAATTCTCTCAGCTAGGGCCATTTGCTTCTTAAAACCTAGATAAGACTGAGCCAAAAGTCCATTCAACATTCAGTCCAGAGTCCCAGGCCCTTCCCATCCGTGTTATCTTCCGACTCTTATTCGCAACTTCTGCTGAACCCTGGTCTTCCCTTCTATGTCTTCAGGATGTTCTTTTATTTCAAATCCAACTTAAGACCCAACCCCTTGATGCCACCACCCCACGCCCCTGCCCACGTGGCAACGCTAAATGCCAGGCTGTTTCACATAGCAACATATTTTTGAAGATCAAGAGTCCCTAAGGTAAGAGCTGTCTCGCCTTAGCACAGAGAAAACTACTCAAAATCGTGCAGTTGAACCTCTTGTCCTTAAAAGCCCTCTCAGCTTCTTAGTGATTTCTCACTTGTCATGTGACCCCTTACAGCGATCAGCTCAACAGATGAAGACTAGATATTTTATTAAATTAATGCTAGGACAATGGACTAGCCATTGAGAAAAACAATAAGTTAGATCTGTATACTGTGTCAAGTTCTCATTGTAAAAAATAAAGCTATTATATTGGAGGAATTAAAAACATTAAGACAGAGTATGGAAAAAATGTCTATATACCTTAGGCTTGGAAATACTTAAACGAATTGCAATCCAGAAACCACTAAAGAAAAAATTAACTGGTTTGACTACCCCAAAATGAAAATCCTGCGTGACAAAGGATGAACAATAGCCAGGGAAAAAATATTAGCAGCACATATGAAGAGCTAAGTGTTGAGGTCCCTTATACTCGAGAGACTTGTAGTAATTAGCTATAGAAGACAAATAGCCTTATGAAACATGATTAAAGAATACAAACACACGATTCACAAAAAGGGAAATGCAAATGGCCGATATATTTATGAAAATTAAATAGCTGCGTCGAATTTTTGTACCAAAATTCAAAAGTTTGACCATATCTGGAGCTGGAGAAGGTATGGGAAAACTGGAACTCTCATATCTTGTTAACCAAAGTGTCAGGTTGTTCAATATTTTGAAAGCAATTTGTCAAATTTATTTAAATGTAATGTATGTATACCATTAGACCCAGCAACCCTACTCCTGAATACTCTAGCCTACCACACTAGGAGCAAGAATATGGAATTATATAAATGTGAAAAAAATTAATACAGTCTTACTTAAAAAAGGAAAAAGTAAAAAGAAAGGTTAACTGTCAATCAATATTGCTTACTTGAATAAACCGCGGTGTATCTGAAGTAAAGAAATGTATGCAACTCTTAATAAGAATGTCACAGATCTGTATGTATTTACTGCAAAGATGTTCGTGATTTATTGGCAAGTGAAAAAGCAAGGTAGAGCAACCTGTGCAGTCTGACACCAGATTTCTATTTTCATAAAATGAGTATGACAATATATATTAGATACATGCATCTATGTAAAACGATTTCGGAAAAATTGGAAGAGATGCATGTAAAACTGCTAAAAGCATTTCCCAATGGGCATGGCATTGGATTAACAAAACAGGAAGTTTCAGTTCTTACTGAGTTTTTCAGTGTTTTATCAAAAAAAAAAAAAAGTATTCAAAAATGCAGCACGGAAAGTATACAATTGTCTCAATTGACAAAGGATGAAGAATAGCCAAGGGAAAAAAAATTGTATAAATTGTATACACAGAAGTATCAAAGAGGACAGCTTTATAAAATTTGCTAACACACCAATTAAACAAATTGGCACAAAATAATGTATTGAAATTCCAAACGTAACTAATGTGAATGACAAATTATAGTTCAGTAAAAAATCATTTTCTTTTATGTCCAAAGCCAGATTATTCTGAACATGCTAAAGGAGAGGTGACTTACCTGTGACAATGGCTTTCCAGTTCCCGGATGGCAGTTGATGCCACCGATGAAGACCATGTTGGGCATCACAGGCTTGGGATAGTCCAAAACAAAGTCAGTTCGTAATAACCAGATGGATGTGTGGCTGAAGAGGTCATACGCTGTGACGGTCGTTTGAAGAATCTCCGAGGCAGTTTCTAAAGCAGTTTTGATAAAATGCCTACAAAGTAAATGTTCCTGCAGGAGGGAGATGTAATTCCACACTCTCTCCTTGAAAGTCATGGAATCCGAGAACCCTAAGAGAATCCTAGGAACGTAAGAAGCAGCAAAGGGGCACTGCGAGCCTTCTTCCAGATAGTGGCAAAATATTCCTCTGCTGAAGACCACAGATGGCAGTGAAAAATATTTAGCTATAATTAAACCGCATAGATCAAAAGGATCTAGAAACACAGCATCGAAAGAACTCTCTTTGAGGTATTTTACCAATTTTTTGTTGTTAAACAAACTCCTACAATGTGAAAACTGGTATTCAAAAACAGAGCTGGTTGGATACATTAACAGAGAAAATAAACTATTTTCCTGAGTTTTCCATCTAGCGTCAAAGAAAATCTTGAAGTGGTGGTTTAAGTCGTCCAGAGTGTAGGAGGGGGAATAAGTCTTTACTGTAAAATTGAATGATTTTCCCAGGTGCCAACTCACCTCTGGCATGACTGCGACCACCTCATGCCCTCTCTGGATGAGTTTCTCTACAACCAAATGCATGGTAAACCAGTGGCTCCCATCCATGGGTACCACGAGCAGCTTCCCTGCCTGGGCAAAGCCAGGTGTCAGCAGGAGGCACACACATAGAGGAAGGAGGCCAGGCAAAATTGCAGGAGCCATCAGGTAAGTACAGCTCAGAGCAATCCAGCTGCCTAGATTCAAAGCTTGTATAATAAAGTTGGCAGAAGTTGTAAAGACACAAATCCCACCTCAAGAGAGGGTGTGTACTTATACACTCATAAAGCACACACACACTCGCACGCACTCATCGTCAGTAATTTACTCATAAAAGTTTAATGAATGATAGTGTTTCCTGAGCTACTTCCTGATAGGTTATCCAGTAAAAAATAGCCTTGATCTTTGCCTGGGCAGAGATGGTGCTGTGCCTGCAATGGCAGTTTAGAAATGGAATGATTAAGCAATGCCATTAGAATCTGAGAACTCAAGATAATGAGGAAAATAAATTTCACTAAAGCTGTTATGTTTATCTTTGGAATTTGTCCCAAAGGACATTTGGATTTTATCCTCAGACTACCAAAGACCCTCTGTCCAGAGAGAGGTTGGCATCCCAGGATCCAAGTCAAGATCATCAGTCCCTCGCCTCTGATGTCCTTACTGGCAGCACAGTGGCGGGTGGCTTCAGCGCCTGACATCGCTGCTTGTCTTGTTCCAGTTCCAAACCCTCCGAGGCCTCCAAAATGGTGAGATAAGATTGACAACTCCGCCTACATGGACCACTCTAGGGATGTGATGGGATGTGACTGCCATCTATTTTAAATCAATATCCGTGGATGCGTCAAGTTCAGTTGGAGGTCATCTGCCCAGTGCTTGCAAGAAGCATTCTGCTGGGAATCCTCCCTCTTTTTTTCTGCTCCACATTCCTCTCTTTACACCTCTGCTGTGGGCTCACCCCGATCAGCCTGGTGTCCTCCTTCAGGGGCCTTTGTATCTGTCCCCACACTCTGCCAAGCACTCCTTGAAGTCAGGGCATATGTCTTCTTTATGTTCACACCATCCTCTCATGGTACCTGTGCTACGACTCCCGGAGAGGAAGAACACAAGGAAGTTTTGTTGCATTAGACCGAATTTCATTGTTCAATTTTTCTAGATATTTTCAGGAGGGAGCTCAGTGGTGTATGTCGGGTAAGACTCCAAGGAACACTTAGTCAGGGATTGTACAGCCAACGTGGGGCCATCCCTTTGTGAGGAGTCAAGATGGCCACTTCCTTAACGCTCAGACTGTTCCTAGGCATTTGCTTAGTCATCGTGTACCTGAGTGACAGGGGGACTTTCAGATGAATGTTTGAAAAACAAAAATGGTGGCGAGTGGTCTACCTTCCTAGGAAGCGTACTTCACAGTAAATATCAGTAAAATAGAACATAGAAAAACAATAGAAATTATTGATGAACCCAAAAGCTGGTTCTTTGAGAAGGTGCATTAATTAGATAAAACTCTAGCCAAACTGTCCGGGAAGAAGAGAGAATCAAAAATTAGCAATATCAGGACTGAACGAGGTGACATCGTTACAGATTCTACAGGTATTAAAAGATTGATAAGAGATCAGCCATAAGAAGAGATGAAATACTGCCATTTGCAACAACATGGATGGACCTTGAAATAATCATGCTAAGCGAAATAAGCCAGACAGAAAGGGTTGCAAATCACATGATCTCACTTATATCTGGGATATAAACCTAAAAGCAACAAATGAACAGGACAAACAGAGACTCGTGGACATGGACAATAGACTGGTGGTTACCAGGGGGGAGGGGGAGGAGGAAGAAGTGAAAAACAAAAAGTTTAAAAAAACAATAAAAATAAATTTTAAAAATAAATACAATTAAAAAAATAAAAGAATAATAAGAGAGTATCATGGACAATTTTAAGTCAATATATTCTACAACTTAGATCTAAAGGACAAATTCCTTAATGGATGCAAACTACTAGAGTTTAATCTAGAAGAAACAAAAAAGCTGAATAGAAATACCATCTTTTTTAATTGAAATTTAATTTGTAATTCAAATTTTCCCACAAATAAAACTTCAAGCCCAGATGCTTTCACCCTTGCCATTTACTCCGTCACATTCCTCCGTCATTTCCCTCTGTTGCTTATCACAACAGCCATCATCTAGCTTTTCCTTAGTTTCTGCCACTAGAAAGTGAGCTTCACGAATTCAGAGATCTAAATATGTCAGTCATATTAACATAATATCTTGAGCATCTAGGCCTTAGTGGATGCCTGCCACTTAGGAGATGCTTATTAAATAAATATAGTAGATGTTTATTAAGTACTGACTAAAGAAAGAAATAATAAATGAATGAATGAAAAAACAAAGCAACTGACCCCTTCTTCCAGGGAACAACCGAAGCTCGGCCTGGGAGACTGACCTTAGCCTTCTCCTGCTCTTTTTCTTTTACGTAGCAGGTTCTGCATCATCAGCCAATCTGTATGGCAAATCTGCAAGACCAACTATTCTTGACTCTGCAAATTTACCTCTGGTGACTGCCTATGAGGCCATCGAAGATTCAGGAACACTGCAGTGGGGAGGTTTGTTCTACATGAAAACAAAATTTTTGTTGTGGATGATTTTACAACTATGTTCATCAAGAATACTGCCCTATAATTTTCTTTTCTTCTAGTGTCCTTGTCTGGCGTTGGTATCAGGGTAACGCTGGCCTCATCAAAAAAGACAAAAACAAAAAAATCTTTGAAAGTGGTCCCTGCTCTTCAATTTGTTGGAAGCGTTTGAGAAGGATTGGTATCGATTCTTCCTTAGGTATTTGGTAGAATTTACCAGAGAAATTATTCTGTGTTGAAAGGTTTTTGATTACTGATTTAATATCCTTACTCATTATTAGTCTGTTCAGATTTCTTATTTCTTCACCATTCAATCTTAGGAGATTGTATGTTTCCAGGAATTGATCCATTTCTGCTAGTTTATTCGGTTCGTTGGTGTATAATTGTTCGTAGTAGTCTCTAAGTCTCTCTCTCTCCCACGCCTCTGCTAGCTAAAAATTTATTAATTTTATCTTTTCAAAAAATCAACTCTTGTTTTTTTCATCTTTTCTGTCTTTCTAGTTTCTATTTTATCTATTTCTGCTTATCTTTGTTGTTGCCTTCTTTTTCCTAATTTTGGGCTTAGTCTTTTTCTAATTCCCTTGGGTGTAAAGTTAGATTATTTATTTGAGATCTTCCTTTCTTCTTAATGTAGGAGTTTAGTGCTGTAAACTTTCCTCTTAGAACTGCCTTTGCTACTTCCTATAAGTTTTGGCATACTGTGTTTCCATTTTCGATTGTCTCAGATCATTTTTTCCCCTTTTGACTTCTTTGATCCATTGGTTATTTGGGAGCATGTTGTCACATCTGCACATACTTGCGAATTTTCCAATTTTCCTCCCGTTATTAATTTCCAGTTTCATACCATCGTGGTCACAAAAGATACATGATAAGATTTCAATCTTTTTAAATTTTTAAGACTCGCTTTGTGGTCTCACATATGATCTAGTCTGGAGAATATTCTGAGGGCACTTGAAAAGAACATGTATTCCGCTGTTATTGCATAGAGTGTTCTGTAAATGTCTGTTGGATCAATCTGGTCTGAAGCATAATTCAAGTCCAATCTTTCCTTATTGATTTTCTCTCTGGCTAATCTGTCTAGTGTTGAAAGTAGGGATTCGAAGTCTCCTAATATTATTGTACTGTTGTTCATTCCTCATTCCAGATTTGCTAAAGTTTGCTTTATACATTTAGATACTCTAAAGTTTGGTATACATATATTTACAACTGTTATACCCTCTTAATGGACTTACCATTTTATCATGATATAATGACCTTTTGTCTCCTGTTACAGTTTTGACTTCAAGTTTATTTTGTCTGGCATGAGTACAGCTAATCCTATTTTCTTTTGATTGCCATTTGCATGGAATATTTTTTTTGTCCTTTCACTTTCAGTCTATGTGTGTCCTTAAAACTGAAATGAGTGTCAACAGGCAGAATACAGTTGGGTCTAATTTCTTTAATCCATCCTTTGATTGGAGATTTAGTCCATTTACATTTAAAGTGATTATTGATAGGTAAGGGTTCACTATTGCCCTTTTATTGATTGTTTATTGGGTGTTTTGTAGATTCTTTGTTCCCATCTTCCTTTCTTGCTATCTTCTTTCGTGAGTGACGATTTGCTGCTTTGATTCCTTTCTCCTTATCTTTTGTGTATTTACTAGAGCAAACCTGATTTAACAACACATTAAGAGGACCATACACCATGATCAAGTGGGATTTATCTTGGGATGCATAGAAAGTTCATTACACACAAAACAATAAATATAATACGTTAACGTATATGTGATACATTTTGTGAACAATAAATGTGATAATTAGTGAAGGAGAAAATCATATGATCATATCAATAGACACAGCCAAAGCATTTGACAAAATTCAATATCCTTTCATAATAAAAAAATAAACCCCCTAACAAATTAGGTGTAGAAGGAATGTACCTCAGCATGATAAAGGTCATATATGACAAGCTCACAGCTGACATCATACTCAATGGTGAAAAACTGAAAGCTTTTTCTCTAAGATCAAGAATAAGATAAGCGTGCCCATTCTCACCACTTCTTTTCAACTAAGTACGTGAAGTTCTAGCCAGAGTAATAGACAAGAAAATAAAAGGCAACCAAGTTGGAAAGGAAGAAGTAAAACTGTCTCTGTTTGCAGATGACATAATACTACAGAGAACCCTAAAGCCTGCACCAAAGAAAAAAAAATGTTAGAATCATTAAATGAACTCAGTAAATTTGCAAGATACAACACAATACACAAAAATCCCGTGCATTTTATGTACTAACAACGAACTATCAGAAAGAGAAATTAAGGAAACAATCCCCTTTACGATAGCATCAAAAAGAAGAAAATACTTAGGAATAAGTTTAACCAAAGAAGTGGAAGATCTTTCCATACAAAGGAATGGAAAGCTATCCTATGATCATGAATTTTAAGAATTAATATTCTTAATTAAAATAAAGTCATACAGGAATTATTTCATGTTCAAAAAAAGGAAAAAGAACATTCTTCAATTTTTCATGCTACCTCAAGCAGTCTACAGATGCAAGCAATACATATCAATATTACAATGGTATTTTTCCACAGAAATAGGAAAAAAAATCCAAAAATCTTAGGGAATCACAAAAGACCACAAACAGCTAAAACAATCTCAAGGAAGACGAGTGAAGCTGAAAGAATCGCACTTCCTGATTCAAACTATATTACAAAGGCATAGTAATTTTAAAACTCCCTGCATATTCGGTTAACTAATTTTTGACAAGGCACCAAGAATACACGATGGGGAAAGGAGAGTCTCTTCAAAAATTCTGTTGGGAAAATTGGACTGCCACATACGAAGAATGAAATTGGACCCTTATCTTAAACGATACACGAAAAGCAACTCAAAAGGGATTATAGACTTAAACGTAAGACCTGAAACCACAAAATGCTTAGAAGAAAAAATCGAAAGAGAACTAGTGTTGGCGAGGATGTGGAAAAAGTGAACGATTGTGCACTGTTCGATGCAGCCACTATGGAAAACTATATGGAGTTTCTTCGAAAAATTTAAAAATAAAACTACTATATGATCCAGCAATTCCAGTGTGGCTATTTATCCAAAGGAAACGAAATCAGTATCTCAAGACATACCTGCACTTCTAAGTTCATTGCACTATACTCACAATGGCCGAGATAAAAATAATGTCCCTTGACAGATAAATGGATGAAGAAAACGTGGTCTATTTGACAATGGAATATTATTCAGCCTTAAAAAAAAAAAATAAGGAAATCCTGCCATTTGCAACAATATGGATGAACCTGGAGTACATCATGCTAAGTGAAAAACAATTATTGCCCGATCTCTGTTATACGTGGAATTAAAAAAAATAAAAAATGATCTCACAGTAACAGAGTGTATTGGTTACCAGAGGCGGGGCTGTGGCGGAAAAGAGGAGTTTAAAAAATAAAAAAAAATCAGAGCACAATGGTGGTTGCCAGGGCCTGAAGGAGGGGCCATAATGAGTTGGTATTTAATGGGTACAGAGTTGCAAGTGGTTGGCTTGATGGACAATAGGTGAAGTTTCAAATGTAGCTCCAAGACTTTGATACAGGATGAGGGTAAGGATGGTGGTGTTAACAGGCCATTTATTTACTCACTGTGAGCCAGGCATTACAAGAGGTGGCTGGGATACAGCTGTGCACATGGACAAGCCTGAACTCCCGCAGCAAACTTTCCAGTGTTCATTCTTCATCAGGGAATGAAGTTTGAGGAATATCTACTGTTTAAGAGAGGGCTGTGAAGCATAGCTGGCAAAGGAGAAGAAGTCAAAGGGTAGAAAGAGAAGCAGCGGGATAGGATACCGTGGAGCCAGGTAGCGGAGTCCTGAAGAGTAAGCTGCCAAGGGGGCAAGGTGGCCAAGTGAAGCCTGATGAGAGCTGAGAACAGGCTGATCCCACTGTGGGTTCCTAGTCGCCCTTTAGCCTCCTAACTGGTCTCCAGCCTCCAGTTCTTTCCCTAAGAACACTTCCTGAACATTCCAGCCACAGGAGTCTCACTCGAATGGTCGGTACAAATCCCGCAGGCTGCCATTCACATTGACTCCTGCCTTGCAGCTTCATCTATCTCTATTACTGTTCTCAATCTCTCCTATCTTTAGCTGAAGTCAAAAGGATTTTCTCCCTGTCTTCCTCAATCATTACTGGCCGAAGTCTGGATTGTATAGGAGACATGCCAGAAGCAGAGCCTGCATAGGCTATTGAAATAGTCTTCTCAAGATGCTCATGTCAGTGAGAGATGATAATTTTGAGGCATTTTTAGTGTACTCTTGCGTATGATGCTTAGAGTTGGTGCAGACAAAACAACATTGGGGATATTATAAAGGTTCAAGGTTACGTGGAACATTTTTCACTGGCGATACCCCGGAAAATGTCTTTGAAAGTTCACGGCAAACTTGAAGTCCTACTCAAATGTTTCCAGTGTTCAGGTAACTTGGCAATTAGCTGTGCCAAAAAGCAAGTGATGTTTGTATATGCCACTCCAACTAGTATGCATTGGGAACAGCAGTAAATATTGAACTTTAAAATGTGACTGAATGAGTGGTCCGCTGGCCGAGCGGACCCGCGAACACAGGAGCTGCCAGGCAAACAAGCCCCGCCCTCCCATCTGGACTCCCGAACTCTCCCGGTAAAGGAACTACATTGCCCATAATGCCGCGCGCGACGGGCCGGCACTCCCGCCGGGCACCCTGGGAGGAGTAGTCCAGGCGTTCCGTAAATTGCTCGCGCTCCGCGCTGCGGGAGGTACGCCCGCGCCAATATGGCGGCGCCTGTTTAGGGTTCGTCCGTTTGCTTCGCGTTATGGTCGGGGCGGAGGTCTGGGCTTCAGGCAGTTAGTGGGACTGGCGGCGGGAGTTCCATGCAGGGACATGGGAGGCACAGGGAACTTGTGGGCGGCACGGCCTGAGGAGGGGGAGGTGACGGGCCGCCTGGGTCGGCCTCGGGACGCGGCTTCTGGCGTCGGGTCCGTGGTCCCCGGCCGCGAGGACCTCCCCTCCTCGCGCCCCTGGACCCCGTGGTGACTTGGAGGGTTTGAGGGCCCGGTCTCGGCCAGAAGTGGGAGAGGCAGAAATCCAGACCACGAGCTCGAGGTCAGACTTGCGAGTTCCGTTTTCCGCGCTTTTCCTCTGAGGAACGGGCTGAAAAGGAAAATAATTGCATTTCAGCGTTTCCTGCCACTTAGGAACTGTGCTAGGAGCTTTGCATTTCTCATTTCCAGGTGACCCTCTGCCACACTCGAGTCAGACCTTGAGCCTGTCGCCTAGGTCCCCAGGGCTTAATGTCGAGATCCCTGGATAGATACATATTAGAGGGCCTTGGCCTTAATAATTATTAATGGCATCTTTTATCCCCAGTGAATATCCTCGCGGCTCTCAAGCTTTGGGACCATGCCCTAAACTGCTATAAAGATTAATTTGTTCCGTTTAATTCATTTAAGTGTCATAATCTGGTACAGAGTGTGAGAAGCGGAGATTTTAGGAAGTGGAAGTGATTGATGGTTCCCCGGTCCTTGTCAACTCTCAATCTAGGCTCGCCTTTGCCACCCCAGCAGTAGACTACGTGTGGTGATGGGTTTTCTTTTTTTATTAATGATGTCAATATGCCTTTAAAAGCAGCTATTGATTTTGGACCAAACCCTGTGCGCAAAGTTCTTTTTTTTCATTATGTCATTTGATTCTTTAAATGACCCTACATGATGGGTGGCATCCCATTTTATCTATAAGAACACAGGTTAAGTAATTTGCCTAGGTCACTCAGGTAGTGTACAGCAGGGATGAAAAATCCAGGTCTTGCTCTCTCCACAGCCCAAACAACCCTGTATACTCTAAGGAACCACTTAAAATAGGTTCTCCCAAGTATAAAATAGGGACATGTGGGGGAAATTTGTTTTGAAAATAAAAGTATTTCTATAACGTCATATTTTTTAAGGGTAATATTTAGTTTCACAATGTTTGGGGACCTGTTTGAAGAGGATTATTCCAGTGTGTCAAATAATCAGTATGGAAAAGGGAAGAAATTAAAGACCAAAGCTTTGGAGCCACCTGCTCCTAGAGAATTCACCAATTTAAGTGGAATCAGAAATCAGGGTGGAACCTGTTACCTCAATTCCCTTCTTCAGACTCTTCATTTTACACCTGAATTCAGAGGTATGCTATGTTACATGCATTTGATTAGTAATATATACCCTCGGTTCTATACCTAATTAATTATGCAAAATCACAACTAGACAAAGTATCTTAAAGGTATATTCTTTAGCACATGTTTATTGTTAATGTAAGACATAAATTAGTAATTCTCAAGAGAAATGTGAAGCTTAAATTACCTTAATTCTGTGTAATCACAGTAGTTTAGTAACAAAATCTAAAGGCAGCGTCTTTTCTCATTCTTATAATTTAAAATACAACATAAATACAATTTTGTCATGAATGCCAGCCTTCATTATTGTTACACTGTTTGTATTTTTGAGTTTTAAATTTTATCCAAAATAATAATCACTTAAGGCAGAGTCACCCAGAAGGGTTATATCCTTCCTTTTGGAGTGGAGAGGGGGTGTCACATTATCTATACTGCCCATAATCATATATCTGCAATTCTGAAATTTAGAAAACTCTGACAACCTGATCTGATTGGAACTTATTGGACTTCAGAACTTGACCTGATGTGAGCCCATGTATAGCCTTAGTTATCTCAGTTGAATAGTCACGTATTTGTTACAGGAATATGAATTTCCTTGATTAACGAATACTGTTTGCCCCAGAGCCTTTTGTGGATTTAATGTTAAGATATATAACCCTTTCTTCATTAAGATGTGTACCTTTCTAAAATCTGGAAATTCTGAATTCCAAAGACCCAAGATGTTAGATAAAGGGATTATGCTCAAGGAACAGAAAGCCACCCAGATTAGTTCAATTTAAAGGGGGATTTCTTGTAAGAATATAGGGGAATCTCCTGGAAACCACCTACAGGAAGCTAGCCGACCTCACTGGACCCTTGATTTCTTGCCCGTTTCCCTCTGCATGTTTGTCCCATTCCCATCTCTGCGAACTAGCTTCCTCCACAAGGGTCTTAATCTCCGTGTCCCTTCGATTTCAACGTGAACATTCCTTCGCCTCCACGTGGCCCTGATTGGGGCCCCCAGCTCTACATGGCTTTGTAGCTCAGCTCGCCACCATGTCCATGTTGTGAGAACAGACAGCCTAGTTCATCCTGTGTCGAGTTTGTGGCGTCTGCCTTCCCACCGCTACACATTTATCAGATCTTTGTGACGTTTTCTGTTGCTTCTAAGCTTAGAAAGACTTCCTGCCTCCAGAGATTTAGTAAATATTTACTGTTATCCCCTTGGGGCCTCTTGTCCTCGACTCCATCCTCTCCATAAAAATATTTCCCTGATGCATTCAGTAATTCCACCATTAGAAATTTTCAGCAGGAACAAGCAGATTTACAAATTTTATTATCGTTGAAGTTAAAGAGCAACTTGAAGTAGAAAAGCAGCCTTAAAAAGAGACTGAGGCAGGCCGTGCAGAGTACCACTACGCAAGCGTAGGGCTGAGGACCCAGCCCATCGTCCTCCCTAGCAAGGGATGGTGCTGGCCAAGCACGTGGGTTGACATTTTAGTGTGGATTGTGCACTCCTTGTAAGGCTTAGCTTGAATCCTGATGCTTATTGAAGGGGAGGTATAATTTGGAAAGAGTAAGGACTGGCAGATACCTGGGGGAGAATCTTGGAGCTTTCTGGAATCATTTTAGCCCTATGAAGTAGGGCTAAAGTGAGCTCATTGTCCTTACAGTTCAGTGTAGCTGAGAGTAGTGGGAGATGATTGTAAAAGTCTGAGTATGGTTTTATGCTTTTGCCTTTACCCTTGTAGTTCATGTTTCCCAGTTCCTCCCAGGAACTCAGGAGGAATATAGCGTTCATAACAGTAATCACTATGGCAGCAGTGGTTGTCACGGGGAGATGACACCCATCCCATCCCTTCTTTCCCTGGAGTGTATCAAAGTACAGCAGAAGACACTGCCTACCACAAAAGAAGAAGGGCATGATCTCAGAGTCGAAGGTGGTCCTCATGGAAGGATGGTGGGAAGTCTCACATGTAACTTGTAAATGAACCCACGTGACACTTACATATTTATGTTATATTTCCTAGTATTCCTTATGTGGCTTTAGTGACCCACTGTGATAAGCAATAGGAAGCCATCATATATTTCTGACTTAAATTACTGACGTTACTGTTTTTAGTTTTATATGCATACTTATTGTTTTAAAGATCGTTCATTCTCAAACCTTAGCATGCCACTTTATAGAGTCAGTGGTTAAAAATAATGTTACCAGAAAGTAAAATGTGTAGAGTGAGGGTATAAATATCGCCACAGTCACATTTCTGAATCTTTAACTGATTATGTTTACTGCTGGTCTTGGTTTGCTGAGATGAGATAATGTCATTTGCGTCTCTGATTCTCCTTTTTTTTGTTTAGAAGCTTTGTTTTCTCTTGGCCCAGAAGAGCTTGGTTCTTTAGAGGAAAAGGATAAACCTGATGCAAAGGTACCAAATCTGTGATTTCCAGGGGTTTTTTGGAGTATTGAGGAAATGTCTTTTAAGGAAGGAATTAAGTTCCTTTTTCATAGCAATCAGTAATTTTATTAGCTACCTAATAATGACGCTTCTATTTTCAGAAAGTGACTTGGCCTGTACCCCACTAGTAGTGAATTTTCCATGCAAAAGAGAATTGCTTTTCCAATTCCAAACATAATGCTGCACTGCTTTATAGGTAACCTGACTTTCCACTATGTTTATTCTTTCTTCTGGTGAAGGAGATGTTTACAAATCATCCACACAAGCCTACCAGAAACTCTCCCTATTTGTAACAACAACAACAGAGGCCAGTATTGTAGTTTGGTACTCTGGAAATAACGAGCGAGGAATCGGTTTATCATAAGTGCGACCTAATCACGTCCCCCCATTTAAACATCATTCAGAAGCTATTGCTTTCGGACTGGAGTCTGTACTTCTTACTGGGAGTCTTTCGTGATTCAGCCCACTGCTTCTCAAACCACCTGTGCGGCCAAGGGGTAGTTTTGTGTATTTTTTAGAAATTCCCAATCCATTGCAGATCATACATAGTTCTGTAAGATACAATAAAAATGTGGCAATGTTAAATTGTCATAAAAGTTTCTAAAGGCTTATTCACACTTTAGATACTTAAATTCGGTTTGCAGACCAGGCTCTGAGCAGCATCCTCAGTCGGCCCAGCCCTCACCCCACGAAATATAGCATGAACAGGCTTGGAGCCTGCGGGAAGAAAGCGGGGCGGGAACAGCCAGCCCTGTGAGGAGTCTGAACTCCAGAGTGAGATGCTTGGGACTGGAAAATTCCTCATAGGGAGTATGTCTGTATTCGGGATGCTTCAGAGAAAGAATCAACTATTAGAGACTTAAATTACTGTCAGTCTGTAATCAGTTGGGTGCTTTAATAAGGCCTATTTGAGTTTTAATATTCATCTGAACTATGTCAAAGTGGGAAACTTCAGATTGCTAAAACATTTTGGGTTGAATTTTCTAAGAAGAATGAATCTTAGCTAGTTAACCCTTTATAAGATTTTTATAAAGCTTCTGAGTGAACTATGTGAACTAGGAGATATGAGAAAACTAACATGCAGTTCTTTCAAAAAGCCCCAACCAACTTTTAAAAGACTTCGTTTAGAAACGTATTTGTTTCTCATTTAGGTTCGAATCATACCTTTACAGTTACAGCGGTTGTTTGCTCAGCTTCTGCTCGTGGACCAGGATGCTGCCTCCACAGCAGACCTCACTGACAGCTTTGGGTGGACCAGCAATGAGGTACGAAAGTCAGCTTCCCTAGGAAAAGCTACCAGCAATAAAGAGGAAACACTGGGTTAACATGTTGTCTAACTTCCTTTAATTTTATTTAGGGTCTCAATATTTAAATATTTACTTCTCATTTTAAGTAATTACAAGCCAAAGATATAGTTTTAGACACTTGCTGTATGCATGATTTTATGAATGGTTGTGATTTTGGGGTGGGGAGAGGGTTGTGGATATAAGGAGAAGTAAAAGAGCTGGTTTTTACAATTTTTATGATTTTTACAATCATGTAGTCTAGTTGAGATACACCCATTACATAGAGATTACCATTTATATAGCAAACTGCTTGATCAGCTTAAAAAGCTGACTAGCAACAATTCTGCCTGCCCTTGTGACTTCCTTTAGTATTTGAATCCGGGTGTTCTGATTTGAACATTTGCTTCAAGCAAAACAGTGAAAGCATCCTTGGAAGGTCTTTTCATGTTCCTATCCTGCCTTTCTCCCGAGTCTCTTCATTTTCTTCCTGTATCCTGCTGTAAGACTCCCATTTTTCTGTTTGAGTTCCTAGAGGGTATTTCACTGTATACCAACGAAACTTTTGTCAGAAACAAGTAAAGGTGCTTGTTAATATTGGTGAGCTGTTGGCTCTACAAAATTAAACAAAACCAGGTCTGTAATTTTTAATGGAATAGATGTATTCTTGCAAAGACGGAGTTATAGGAAACAGGAAAGAGGCTGTGTTGCCTTCAACAGTAAACTCTAAACTGGTCTTCTCAGGGGAGCACTTCTCAGCCAGATGATGCTGTGTGGTTAGAGGCCAGGCTCAGGCTTTAAAGTTAATGGGGCAATACATTCCCTAAACAGTGTTTGTGAAATTCCTGGTAAAAGGCAGGTGTTTAGGGTTAATTCCTTTTCCTTTCCTTTTTTTTTTTAATAACCACTTTGTCACAATATAATTCACATGCCATAAGATTTACTCTTTTAAAGGGTACAGTTCAGTGGTTTTTTAGTATATTCACAGAGCTGTACAGCCCAGCACTACAATCAGTTTTAGAATATTTCACCACTCCAAAAAGAAACCCCATGCCCGTTAGCTGTCACCCTCCTCATCCCCTGGCAACCCGAAATCTCCTTTCTATCTCTATGGATTTGCCTATTCTAGACATTTCACATACGTTGGATGAGACGGTGTGGCATCTGTTGTAACTAGGTTCTTTTGCTTGAAATAATGTTTTCAAGGTTTATTCATGTCGTAGTATGTATCAGCACTTTATTTCTTTTGATTGCCAAGTAAAATTCTGTTGGAAAGATATAGCATATTTTTTTTTTAATCCAGTCATCAGTTAAGGAATTTTCCTTTATGTTCGGATAATGAGCTTCCAATAATTTGCTGGTTTCTTACTTTTTAAAGCCATGAAAACCTTATTTATATTTAAATAAAATTTTGTGGGAAATTCTTTAGGACTGGACCTGCAGTGGCAGACAGGGTCTCTGAGGCACCTCAGGCAAATTCAGGATTATTCAGAAACAGCTTGAAAACTTCCACAAGTTTCCGTCCTATCAGAGCCAGTGATGTTGAAGAAATTTATATCCTCTAATATCTTGTATGTTGAAAAACAAGAAAAAGATCCTGAGTCCCACGTCTTGCTCCAGTCTTCATCCGCTTTGTCAGCGTCTCTTCATACGAAACTCACCTTTAAAATTGTCTCCCTTTGCTGCCTCTGCACCTTCTGTTTGTTCTTCTCCCTCCTTTCTACCCTTCTTGTCAGAGCCAGTCATGACATCAGTGTGCCAAGTCCAGGAGACAGGTCTCTGCGCATAACTTAACAGCTCTTAATGGCACTCGCTGCCCCTCCTTCAAGCACCAGCTGCTGCTGGTCCCCAGACCTCACACTCCTGGCTCTCCCCTGCCCCTGCTTCTCCTCCGCCTCCCATGCTGGTTACTCCTCTCCACCGTTAGGAGTTGGTGTTGGTTTATAAGTTGTTCTTAGGGAGCAGTTCAGTCCATTCATTCAAAAGTGCATGACTTATACAGATTCAGACGAGTGCCTTTGGAGTTTTTCTCAGGAGCACTGTGCTAGTCTTGTTTTAGTGTGTTTATGTGTCAAAGCAGTAAATTCTGGTTCTTTTCAAATGCTGAAAATTCAGACTGCTTACCAGCCCCTCTGATCTAAGTGAGATTTCACTGTGCACACTGCCAGCTCCTTGAGACTGCCATGTGCCTGTTGTGTTCCTCCTCTCCTTTCTGTGGCATGGCCACCTGTGTGCTTTCCCACAATAATGCACAGGCTTTCCTGTTTTCAAGTGAATTGAGTTGTATGTACGCAGTGAACACTGCCTGTCCATGTTTTCATTTTGTAGTAAAATGAGAACAGGTGGTGATTTCTTCACCTGCTCTCAGCTCGTTTAGCTCAGTCATCCTTATATTTGATCAAGGCTCACCTTTGGATTTCTTGATAAGTCTTGTGTTTTTTAACTGATATCACTTTAAAAATCTGTTTTAAAAAATCCGAAGCCCAAAATTACATTTAAAAGTTACCTGTTTTATAGGAAATGAGGCAACATGATGTGCAGGAACTGAATCGAATTCTCTTTAGTGCTTTGGAAACTTCTTTAGTTGGGACCTCCGGCCATGACCTCATCAGTCGTCTGTATCACGGAACCATTGTTAACCAGATTGTTTGTAAAGAATGTAAGAATGTCAGTGAAAAGCAGGTGAATATGCAAGAGTATTTTAGTAATAAGTTATATTGTAAAGTATAATTATGTCATTAGTTCTATGATTACCACATGAGGATTAAAGTGTTTATTACTAGAAATAACTTTGTCAGTTTTTTTCTTTAACTTTTAGCTACGCCTATCATATAATCCAGATTTCTCCATATAAACAGAAAGAAGCAGATATCTTAAAATGTAGCTTCCGTGTTTTATTCAGCACTCTGGTACAGGGCAGGTGTTTGGAGAACAGATTATAAGTAGAGGGCGGTGGCCTCAGGAGAAAAGCCGATATTGTCATGGTGGGTGGTTGGAACATTATAAAGAAAGTTAGCTAAGAAATTAGTTAGCCTAGAAAATGGACAAACAGCTGTAATTAAATATTGGATTTAGTTTATTAATGTCTTTCGGAAATTTCGTTTTATGTGTGTGCTTATGTCTAAATATTATGTTAAAATATATAAGTGATGTAAAACCATTATAATCCTCTTTAAACTAGTGTAACCTTCAAGTCTTTGTCATAACAGATTGCCCATTTAATCTACTTGGAAATTAGAAATTGGAAATTTGCTCATGTAAATATAATGATCTTTGCTTGCTCTACAAATCTTACACAGCAAATGATTTCATCACTGAAGAGTTGTCTTAAGAAAAAAAATCTCTTTTTGTTATGTCAAGAGTTATAGAAATTTTCTGTATTTGACTATGAGTAAAAAAATGCCATTCTCTAAATGTTGCATGAATTGTTTTTTTTTGTTTGTTTTTTATGAGAGTTAAGGGCAAAAAATACTCTTGGCCCTTATTGCCTGTGCTAATAGGTTTTGTCAGCCTAGTTTGGAACTATTAAGATGTGTGTGTCTTTGAATTACTGTATGATTGACTTGACTCTAGTAATAATTTACAAAGTAATTTCAATTTTAAGACAGTATCTGTGAAGGCACATGATAAATTACAGACATTAACTTTTCACATACAGATAAACTAGGTATTAATGTTACTTTATTACTTTAGATTTCTCCATGAACTGATCAGCTCTGTTATGTTGCAGCCTCAGTAACCCCATTAATGCTGTTGCACATGCACGAACACACACACACACACTCTCACACACTCACACACACAGCTAACTCTGCTTTAAGCTTGCCAAATTTTAAGTGTTTATTATTAGAAACATGTCATAATTCAAATGTAATCGTAGAATTGATAGACTCCTGTTTTGCAAAATCCTCCTCTTAATTTTCATTAAAAACACCTTTTTGTCCTGGCTTAAAACTTTTTCTTTTAACTTCCTTAGTATGTCTCAAACCAGCCCTAGCAGATGGTGAGAAAGCAGCGTTTACATTGGGGCATTCAGACACATGTTGCTGGTCTAGTCTAGAGCGTAAGACAGCATTAATAATTAGCCCTGCCCATATGCACTTCTCAGTTTAGCTGTGTGTTCAGTGATTTGTTTTAGCTCTTGATAAAATGGGTTTTACTGTATCTACAATGAACTCATAAGCTAGTTCCTGATAACATTTTAAGCTAAGTCATAGTTTGATTACGAAAGGATGATTTGGTGCTATGAATTCCACAGTATCTGATCAGGTGATGTATACCTTCTTATGTACAGTGTTTTAGGAAAAATAGATCTAAGTATTCCCAACATATGGATGAGTTATTGATGTGTTTGGGAACCCTGTGATATTATTTTTTCAATATTATATCCACGTGTATTTCAGGAAGACTTCTTAGATCTAACAGTGGCGGTCAAAAACGTATCAGGTTTAGAAGATGCACTCTGGAACATGTATGTGGAAGAGGAAGTTTTTGACTATGACAACTTATACCACTGTGGAACTTGTGACAGGCTGGTGAACGCAGCAAAGGTAAAGAGAGATGCTCTGCCTTTTCTTAGGATCTCCACCTAGTAGTTGTTAGCAGGAAGGTCTGTCAAGTGAAGTCAACTCGTATGAAAAAGTCTGGAAGATATACGTGAAGCCCTTGATTAATGCTAAGGATTGAAAAGACATGTTATACATATCTGTATTTTAATTTTTTTACAATGAAGGATTTTTTTAAGCTTCCAAGCCAACAGTTCTCTCAGCTTCTTTTTCTTCCAGGAAAAATTTATTTGTACCTCAGTGTTTCTTAAATATACCTTTTTTGATAAACTCCCCACATCCCTCCTTTTTGCAAATTACTATTATGAAGAAGACAATATGTTTTTATTACTGTCAAAAACTTGCTTTCCTTTCACAGTCTACTACTGTGAAAGTAGATGGCTTTCTTCATTTTCTGCATATGCAGTTATTTTACAGTATCTATCTATTTATCTATCTATCATCTATCTGTCTATCTGTCTATCTATATCTCCTCCCAGATTCTAGCAAATCTGCTAGCCCCTCTCTCTCCCCCAGCTGGAGCGGGAAATACTTAAGTCGCTAAGGGCTTGACAGAGTACTTCTAGGTTTCTTTTTGTACAGCAAAGCAAAATACAGGATGAAGAGAAGACAGGATGTCCACAGCTTATTTCTTCTGCAATATGACGTCAGCTCTGCTGCTGTCGTCGTTAGCTGCAGTGGTCACTGTTCCACTGGTGGATGATGTCATAGGCTCTTAGCGTGATGAACTCGAGCTCGATTCAGTCAGTGGTTATTGAGCACTGACGTAAAGACCACAAAAGACGTAGCTTTGCAATTACTCTCATGATGGAGAGAGAGCGTTATTTCTAGAGCTGACAATTACTGCATTTTCCAACAAAGAAAATGAGGCCGAATTTAGATAACACACACTATTGATTTGGATCCTGGTGATTGTAGGTGAAAATGTAATAAAAACAGTAAGCCCCTTGCCTGTGGCTTTCACAATAGGATTTGAAACCAGGGTAAATATTATATTGTTTAGTACTTATTGTCATCCAGTCTTTGCCTCTTTATGAAACCCAAAGGAAGAGGTTTATGTTTTGCTTGCTTATTTTGTGCTTCATCTTTGGTTGTTACAAATACAACCTAATAAATATATAATTCAGAGGATGAAAAGTTGTAGAAATATAGTTAAATACATTCTTAGTTTCGGTTGAACTTAATTTGCACATTAGCAAAACAAGAACTCTTTAGTAAACAAAAGCACTTCTTTTATGCACCTTTTATGTCATTGATTTAATTCTTTTTCAATGGAAAAGTTTTAATCTTGATGCTTTTAAAACTGCCTTCTAGTTGCATTAGATTTATTGCATTCTAAGTTTATGTTTACTTGTGCTACCTAAATTAATGCAGATTTCTTGTTTTGAGCAGTCTTTCTCTTCCCAGCCACATTGTAGTTGAGTTTCTCAGGTTTTTTAGGTGTATTATTTGAGCTTATTCAAAAATCTACTGTGTTGTTAAATTGCTGTTTTGCCATTTAACTTTTTTTACCCATTAGATTTGTGGAATTGTTTTAAATACAGTTTTAGAAATGTTAGATATTTATATTTTGGATAATTTTGTACGTGCGGAAGGATTTTTTTGCCCCCTCGCATGCCATTAACACTGCAAAGGGGTTAGGAAAAGCTGATGACTTTTAAATATAATTTTAGCAGCTTAATTTAGTGTTTTGTTTTAAAGCAAGGACTTCAAACAAACAAAAAATCTTCTTACCTGCTTCTAAGAACAGTAACTGTAAAACCCCAGTCAATGGATCTTAACGTTTGAGGAGTTAGAGCCCTTTTGAAAGCCTAATGAAAACTATGAATCTTCTCCCCAGAAAAATACATATGCGTGAGCAATTTTCCTATAATTTCAGGGGTCCGAATCCATTGAGACAGGGCCTTAGGCCCCAGAATTAGAGCTCCTGTCCTTCAGTGACTAAAAAGAACTGTGTGTCTGCTAATGTGCCGACACCAGGAGAAGAAGGTGAAAGTGCCAGACTCGGGCAGGAGAAAACAGGGAGGGGCACCTGGTACAGCACGCTCACGGGGTAGTGTGCGGGTGCACGCTGTGATCTTAGTGTGTGAGCAATAAAAACATAAAATTGAGTTGTAAACTTTTTGTTGTAGAAACGAGTAATGTTATCTTTAGTTCCATAAGATACATTTATATCAAGGGCTATATTCAGTCCGCGGTAATGATTTTAAGTGATTTAAGGACATATTTGTCTTAAAACTGCATAAGTTGTGTTTTTCTATATTAAGAAATATTATGTAGGACGTGGTTCCATAGTGTAGCGGTCAGCACATCTGCTCTACACGCAGAAGGTCCTGGGTTCACGCCCCAGTGGGGCCATGGTCCATGGTCTATGGCCACGCCACCCTGAACAAGCCCGATGTCTGATCTCAGAAGCTAAGTAGGGTCGGGCCCGGTTAGTACTTGGATGGGAGACCACTTAGGAAGACCAGGTGCTGTAGGCATAAATAATAATAAATATTTTTTTGAAAAAAGAAACATATATTCTTTTATATAACTGCTTTTTAAAAACTTAAAATTTTTTTTCTTTTTGAACAGTCGGCCAAATTACGTAAGCTGCCTCCCTTTCTTACGGTTTCATTATTAAGATTTAATTTTGATTTTGTGAAGTGTGAACGATATAAGGAAACCAGCTGTTATACGTTCCCGCTCCAGATCAATCTCAAGCCTTTTTGTGAACAGGTTTGAACTATTTTATTTTGAAATGCTCTTTGTTTCCCCTCTCAAGGTTAAATCTTTAATTGACCCAATTTTCAGTTGGCTTATTGCAGAATCTCAGCCTTGGCACTATTAACACTTTGGGCGGGATAATTCTCAGTTGTGGGAGGCTGTCCTATGCGTTGCAGCGTTTTCAGCAGCATCCCTGGCCCCCACCTGCTGCATAGCACATCCCTCCCCTCCCCCAGTAGTGATAAGCATGTCTTCAGACCTCGCAAATCTCCATGTCTCCTGAAGAGGGGAGTGGGTAAAATCACTCCCAGCTGAGAACCACTGGTTTATTACAGCCTTTTTGAATTTCCACAGTATAGATTTGTTCTCAGTTCTTTTTATTAAACTCTTCCTGAAAAATCTTTAAAGTGAAAATTTAAGAACAAAATTAGAAATGACCCTGCATTGGGAAAAATTACCATTAATTGTTACTTCGCTATTTGGATTTAGTTTACTTTAAATGCCATAATGAATTAAACATCTAGAAAGTGACCAGGTAATTGGAACTTCACTATTCTAGAATTTTTAAGTCTTAAGACATGGACAAGAAAAAGTTTTGAAAACAAATTAATTAATCAACCTACTCTATAAGCCATTCAAAAATATATTCTATATAATTGCTATTCGTGCCGAGATCAGAATGATGAGACGGATGTATTTCTTACTATACATTATTTACATATTTATTAAGACCAGAGCACTTATTAAATACCTATTGAATTTCTAGATATAAAAATTCAGATGGACCTTTCTCTACTTCAAGCCTAATTGCTGAACTTTTTGGTTTTTCTTTTGTTAATTTAATTACCATTCAAAGTTTATAGTGTGTTGACCCTGAGCTTGTTATTGGCACACACGGAATAAACAGTTCTTCCGTAGCAAGTTAATATACGTAACTCCCTCTGTTTACTTCCTAAGAAAAAAATTTGTTTTCTGAATAATTAAGGTAATTCTTATTTCCCCCAGTTTAATTGAGAAATATAATTGACATACGTTACTGTATAAGTTTAAGGTGTACAACATGATGGAGTGCTTTACATACATCGTGAAATAATTACCACAGTGGGTTTAGTTACCATCCATCATGTCACATAGAAAAATTCTTGTCCTTTATAAAAAGTAGTTTGCCAGATGATTTAAACATACTTAGAAATAACAGAATTGAAATAAGTAAAACATTGAGCACTTATCTAAACAATTCACAATAATTTTACTTTTTCATTTCTGTATCAATGAAAAAATGATCACTTTGCATCTTTGTTTACATTTCTTTTGCCTGAACCAGACATTTAAAAAATGCTGCTTACTAAAAGAGTACAACTTTTTAAGCATATAAGTTTCTTAAATAATTGGCACCCCATCAAGTAGCACCCACATGCAAAGTATCTCTTCACCTAAAGCAGATTTTTTTTTAAATGCCAGCGTGAGTGTCCATCTGTTGGGAAGTCATAGTTATAGAGCACATTAATTATAGAAAAGATTAATCATAGAATTCATAAATCATTCCACTAAACTGCCTCTAAATAAAACCAGCTTGTATTCATAATTTCTAAATTCCTCTCATATTCAGAGGACGGAAGTGTCCCGAGGGGTGACAGATAGTAGATATGGCTCTACTAGGCACATGACAAATCAGGCTGGAATATTGGAAAAAGTCAACAACTAAAGAACACATTTATAAAGCAGCATAATAGGTATAATACAAGGATGTGTTGACTAAAACTCACAGACTCATTGATAGAGTAGTGTGTTTCGTTATCACATGGGCTTACGTGATCTTAGCCAAAGTACGTAAAACTAACACCTCGTTTGTGTATAGTTTTCATGTTTACCAAAGAGGCAGAAATTGGTTGTTATAATATGATTGGTATTAGATCAGTGATAGATAATTTCCAATCTAATTAGGAATTTTAAAATTTAAAGCCAATTATTCAAATTTATCTTAATTTACTCTTAATAACAGTAATAAACAGTGAAATTTCTTATTGATGTCACTAGTTGAAATTCTTTTTTTCCCTTTGGCTATATATCTTCGCATTTTGTGTATACCATGTCAATGTTTATGTTCTTTTGTAGACTGAACTGGATGACTTGGAATACATGTATGACCTCTTCTCAGTTATTATACACAAAGGTGGTTGCTATGGAGGACATTATCATGTGTATATTAAAGATGTTGATCATTTGGGAAACTGGCAATTTCAAGTGAGCATAGTACCTTTACAATTTTTTTCCTTTTCTAGTCCCGTTATTTGGTGAGGATAATCTTTTGCCATTTAGTATATATTCACTCTGTAGACTACTTTGATGGGCACTAAAAGTTAACATAGAAATTTTCAATTTTTCTGAATAATTTCACATACAGGAAAATAACCAGCATAGTACAAACACATCTTGTATACTCTTCACCGAGATTCTCCAGGTAACATTTTGCCACGTTTGTGCAGGCACACAGTCTGTACACACACACAGCGTTAACATGATCATTATTAGCGCTGAACCATTTGAAATTATGTTGAAGCCATCAGACCCCTTCACCCCTAAATATTTCAGTGTTTATCTCCTGAGAACAAGGACATTCTCTCACATAAGCATAGGTCAAAATCAAGAACTCCAACACTGATGTAATACTGTTATCTAATATATAGTTTATATTCACATTTCACCAGTTGTCTGATCTGAATCTTTTATGGCATTCTCTTCTCCCCTCTAGTGCCAAGTCCAGGATCGTGCATTACGTGTAGTTAGCATATCTCTTAAGTCTCCTTTAATCAATAATTGTTCCTCAGCTTTTTTTTGTCTTTCATGGCACCAGCCAAAGATGATGAAGACTTTCCTCCTATATTGTCTTCTAAAGTTTTATAGTTTTGCCATTTACATTTAAAACTGCATTCGTTCTGGAAAGGTTTCCTGTGAATGGTATGAGATTGTTTTTTCCATTTATTTTCCATTTCCAACTGCCCGTTCCATTTATTGAATAGTCTATTTTTTTCTCCACCAATCTCCATGCCAGTTCTTTTATAGCCATTGTTGACTTACGTGTGAATCCATTTTGGGCTTTCTTCTGTTCCATTGTTCTTTTTTTCTCTTCCTAGGCAAACCCCACATTATTAATTTCTGTAGCTTTATAATAAGCTATGAAACCTGGTAGGGCAAAGCCTCCCTCTGTGTTGTTATTCTACAGGAGTTTTCTGTCTCTCCTGGCTTGTTTTACTTCTGTGAACATTTCCAGAATCAGCTTGTCAGTATTCTCTCTCACACACTCACACACACACACACACACACACACACACGTGGGGATTTTCATCTACGTATGAAAACAAGGTATATCTTTTCCTTTTTTTTAGAGTTTCTTTAACATCTAATACAAAAAGTTTTAGAATTTTCTGCAGGAAAGAACTTGCAGATATTCTGAGGAAAAGCCCTCACTGGGAATCTAGTTCCAGTTATTCACAATGGGAAGAATTCTAATGCGTCACGTACCAACCCCAGACTCTCAGCCAGTTTCCTAAATGTATCTGAAACACAGTAAAATATCAATATGTAGGTTACAAACCAGCATGTTAGGTGTGGAACGCTGATGCACATCTTGGTTATCACATGGTTGCTGGGTAGTCCCTTCACGCGCACGTTCCCTCCGTCGACATTCGGTTTGCTTCTCAGCACTTCCGTGGGCTCCCGACGCTCTAGGTCAGGTGTACTTGGGATGTGATGAGAGGTGTACATGTTCTATATATGAAGTCTGGATATGAAAAGACCAAACTATTCCACCAGGAGAGTGCTTACCAGGGAAGTGTTCTGTGTGACTAGATCTGTACTTTGTAGTTTTTGGACTGTTTGGCTAGTGTATCGATTTTATAACCAGCCATCTTGCTAAACCTTCTCATGTTGTAGACATCTTTGGAAAAAGACAATTTTGTTTCACCCTTTCCAGTCCTTTCCATTTCTAATTGCTAGAACTCCAGTTCTGGGTTAAGAAAGCCATACAAGCATCACTCTCAAATGCTTGGGCCACATTTGCCAAGACGCTGTAGAGTGTTGGGCACGTGCCCAGTCAGATGGAGTGAAGCGCGGCTTGTCCTCTGGTCTGATGCGGCCCTCAGTGTTTCCCTGCTTAGACTGAGCTGCTGCTTATTACGTTACCTGCCTTCCCACTGCGCTCTCACCTCTCCAGGCTCCCGGAGGAGAGCACTCATTCCATAGAGCATTCTCTCCCACCCTTTGAATTGTATTCACTTTATTTCATTCCTTCTAAAAGATGAAGTTGAAGCCTTTTGTTAGATTCTGTTCTGACGGAAGCTTGTGAACAGGTCTGGTGAATACTTCTTATTCTCCTTGTATATTTATTCCCTTTGCCCCCCGTAGTTCTGTTCCCGTTTTTCTTCTTCCAGTTAGCCTGCAGGCATTGTAACCTTTCTTTCCGATATTGCCAGGTTTCTCTTCAGTATTAGAAAGTGCCCCCACCCGCTACAGCTTTTGCTCAGCTAGTGTCAGATTTCAGGTAATTTTCTAGCTGGTGGGATTCATCTTTTGATACATAAAATGTTTGCCGTTGAGCTCATGTACAGAGGTAGCTTCACACCGTGGTGAGGCAGCCTGTCTCGAGAGTAATGATTTATTCCAGGTCTTCCCTTTGAGTTGTGATTCCTTGGACATCTCTGCAACTTTGTGTTCCTTTCTTCAGCATTGATTAGCTGTTTTCTGGCAGTGCCAGGCTCTTCCCGGTTCTGTTCCGTGACGCCAGAGGGCGGGCGGGCATTCTTTCATTTGGCTTTCTGCACTGCTTCTCTATTCGTGAAGATTTGTTACCTTAGCTGGACCTTCCACGGGGCTTAGAGAACAATGAGAAGATTGCTTTCCGTTTATGCCGAGTGTCTTTCCTTGTTCATGGCTTCTAAGGAAGCATCCCATTTGTTAACTTTTTTTCTTATTCTACAATTTCTGATTAAGAATCATTAGCTTTCCATCCAGAGCATTGTGCTTTCAAATAGTGATTAGTGCTTTAAGAATTTCAGCTTCGGTAGGTACACCTGCCAGACACTGTTCATCTCTGCTGCCAGTGTCCTGAGCAGTCTCTTGTGCCAGAGACAAAGAGTTTCAGGTATTCTAATCATAGCCATGTATTGTTCTTTCTGCTTATAGTTTGGCAGTTTTTCCCCTTTCGAGGAACTTTTCCCTGCATTCATGGAGTCCTTTAGTAGGTGCTGTCTTCAAGGAGTAACTGTGTGACCAACCTCATGTAATTTTCCCGGGGTTAAAGTCAACGTTTCACTCTCTCTCTCAGTCTATCTAGAAGGTGGTCCCTTTCTTCTAGGAGGCCATTAGCTATTCAAAATGTGACTCCAGGTCTGGCTGGAAAGAGGAGCCTGATCTCTGCCTTCCGCTTCCTAAGGAGTAGGGGGACCTCTGCTTCACTGAAGGTTGACATCACTTCTACTACCATCTTGTACATTTGAGGAAGTAGGACAAAGAAGGCTTCACAACAGCTCCCAGTAAGTGGCCCCGGGGTTGGTGCCTGCCGGAGCAGCCAGTCACCACAAGGCCAAGGTCGGACACTGGCAGAGTGGAGGAGGAGGACCCCACAGGAAAGAGGCCCCCGCACTGCGGGTCCTGCCCCATCGCCCCGTGCACCTTCCCTTCGCTCTTCCTTCGTATCCTTTATAAGAAACTGGAGTCCTGCATTTGAACTCCTGAGATCTGTGAGCTGTTCAGGAAATCATCAAACCTAAAATGGGAATTGTAGGAACTCCAGAATTTGTAATCACCAGGCAGAAGTGGAGGTAGCCTGGGGACCCCGTTTGCGGCTGGTGTCTGAAGTGGGGACAGTCTCGTGGGATTTAGCGAAGTTAGTGTCAGAATTGAATTGTAGGACACCCAGGTGTTGTCAGAGAATTGGGGGAATTGGTCGTTTGGAAAATCTATCATTCACCTCCCTACTTTGGGTAGGTCCTCAGGCTTTGTCTCCCAGACGTTGTCCTATATGGGCGTCAAGGTGGAAGTTCTGTGCCAGCAAAGTTGGGTGGCTAGAGGCCCCAAATCTGGCTCTCCTCCCTGGATTCCCATTTCACTTGTTCTCTGAGCGTTTATTTTCCTGATGTCCTCTCGCTAGCACAGCATGTGTTTAAAAAGATGTTTTTGTTTTATGTTTTACTTTTATCCAGCATTTTTAGTGATTTCACAGCAGGATAATTATATTTGGTCTGTCATATTCTACTATTTATTATTTTTGTCTTGGGTTAATTGTTTAGGTCTGTTTGAATTTATAGTTTTAAACCAATTTAAAATGCTTTTGCAAGATGGCATATATGAAACAAATAAACCGATAAAAATACCATGTGTAGGGATTTTTACATGTTCCCAAATAACTTGATAGAATGGGGTAAAAACTTTGATGATCAGGAAATAGAAGGGAGTATTTAAGCTGAGCTTGCAAAGATGAGTAAGGTTTTATTGGGCCAACACAAACGAGTGAGGATAAATTGGATGAAGACCAGGAAATATTTTGAACTGAACGATAACAAAAACACAACATATCAAAATTTGTAGGATGCAGCTAAAGTAGTACTTAGTGGGAAACTGTTGGCACAGTGTGTATTGTGCTAGAAGGTTCACTTATCTCACAATCCCAATTTACAGATAAGGCCAGAGAGATTGAAGTAGCTTGCCCAGATTATTCAACCTAAGCCGGAATTCGAAGCCAAGTCTGCCTGATTCCAAGGCATATATACAAATTATTATGTTTTTATCATCATTTCTCTGTCTTGAAATCTCCATAGCACAAACATTTCTATTTTGTTAATTACCTTTTAAGGGATTAGTGATACAAGCTTTTTATTGTTTTTTTTTCCCTAGGAGGAAAAAAGTAAACCAGATGCGAATTTGAAAGATATTCAGAATGAAGACAAGATCGATGATCCACTGATGATTCTAAAAGCAATCTTATTACAGGTAGAGGGAGAGTGTATGAGTTTGTGTGTGTTTGTATGTTAGATATATATAAAAGAGATTTAGTTGGTAGAACTAATATCGATTTCATCATGTTTTTCCTTTGGACATTCTCTATGTCTATTTTTAAACATTTTTTATTTGAGACTTTCTGCTTATAAAAGACGTGCATATTCATGGTAGAAAACTTGAGAGAGGAAAAAAACTAGAAAATGTTTAAAAAAAATAAAAAGTGTAAAGACACGAAATGTTCAGTCTTCGGTAACGTTTTGACATTTGTCTTTTGCTTTTCCTTTCTTTGCGTTTATACACATATATTGGAGTTAGGATATGCATTGGGTTTTTTTAGGTATTATTGTCATTTTAAATAGCACTGATATTTGCATACTATTTTGGAATTCGCTGTTTTCTCATGTCATCCTTTTAATGTGTGTAGGACCTGAAGTTATGTCCCCTTTTTCTTTCCTAATATTGGTAATACCTCATATGCATGACCTTTAATGTTTGCTTAGTACCCTGTTATAAAGATGGCAGGTCTCCTTTCATTTATTCAGCTCATTCTTAATAAACAGTTTTTCATAATTCTTTTCTAGGGACCTGGGCTGAGTCCTTTAACTATCTGGGTCTGTGGCCAGCATTAGTCTATTAGGGCTGCCATAACAAAATACCACAGAATGGATGACTTAAAACAACAGACATTTATTTTCTCACAGGTCTGGAGGTTGGCAGTCCAAGATAAAGGTGTCCACAGGTTTAGTTTCTTCTGAAGCTTCTCTCTTTGGCTTATAGAGGACTGCTTTAGTGTGTCCTAACAAGGCCTCTTCTATGTCCATGGGTATCTCTGGTGTCTGTGTGTGTCTAAATTTCCTCTTAAGGATACCAGTCATATTGGATTAAGGCCCACCCTGATGGCCTCAGTTTAACTTAATCACTTCTTTAAAGACTCAGTTCAAAAAATGGTCACAGCCAGAATTTTGAGGGTTAGGGATTCAACATATGAATTTTGTTGGAGGGACGCATTTCATCCTGTAACGGTCACTTGTTAACACCCCTTTTAGAACTTGGTTATACTTTGAAACATTCAGAATATATTTCAGTAATGCTGTTTTGCACTCAAGATATTTATTCTAAAAATCCCATACAAAAATCAGGAATTTACCAAACCTCAGAATACTCCTTGGATAGTGCTCTTTAAATGTTTAAACTTTGGAATATGGAAAGTTGCAAAATTCAAGATTTCTAAACTGAGGATTGATCTACTTTAAAAAAATTTTAAATTTAAAAAAATTTCGAAATAATTATGGTTAATCCACTTACATGTTTGCTGTTGGAGGAACCTTTAATGACATAATCCTGTTGGTCCTTTAGGACTGATAACTGTTACACTTATATCTCATAAGATTTTCTTAAATGACTTTGTATTTCTTTCTTAAGGAGGAAAGTAATCTAATTCCTGTTGATCAGCTGGGCCAGAAACTCTTGAAAAAGATAGGAATATCTTGGAACAAGAAGTACAGAAAACAGCATGGACCTCTACGAAAGGTAGTACATGGCATTTTGACAGGAAAGTCCTAGTCCCAGGGAATTCCATTAGGATCCCAGCAGCATGGATACCTTTGCAGAAGGAAACTTCAGTTAGGTGAAAATAAAACGAGTTAAGTTACTTGTTAAGTATTAAGTAATGTATCATAGAGTCAAGTAAGCAGAAAAAGGGAGGGCTTTTAATTCCCACAGCAAAAAGTATCACAAAGTTCATACCCCAAAACTTGACAATTTTGCTTATAGAAATGTCTTCAAGTGTTCACTTGATCTTTCTTATACACACAATTCTTGTACACACAATTCTTGGTTTCCTGGGCTGTAAGATTAGAGGCAAAAACTGCACTGCCACAAGTAAGAGATAACAGTTGTCTTCCCTGGAAACAGGCCAAGCAATGGGACTCTTGGCAAATATTTTGGAGCTATTTGTCATAGGAGCAAAGAGCTCATACATTTCAGTGTTTACGTGCATCTTTTAAATAGACCACAGTTTGTAAATGAATGTTGGTTTAAAGTTTCTGAGTACATAGAAACTTTTAAGGTTTTCGTTTAAAATGATTGCGTGAGTCTCAGTATTTTAAGTATATTAGCTGTGCAGGTTTTTTAAAAAAATACAGATACCCTTTATAAGTTTGTGGAAGTTAGCTTTTATTCATAGTCGACTGATAGTTTCCTCTTGAGTAGAGGTTGGATTTTATCAAATGCTGTTTGTTTTACATCTATTGATATGATCACATGGCTTTTCTCTTATTCTGTTAATGTGAATGCTATTGACTGATCCCTTTAATGCAAGCAAAGCTTACATTTCTGGGTTAAATCCCACTTGGTCATGGTATATTTTTATGTATTGCTTTATTCATTCGACTTATTTTATTAAGGTCTTTTGTGTCTATGTTTATGAGAGATATCCATCTTTAATCTGATGTCTGTCAGATTTTATCAGGGTTAGATAGGACTCATAAAACAAGTTGGGAAATATTTCCTTTTTTATATTCTTGGAAAGAATTTCTCTAAGATTGATTATTATTTCTTAAATATTTGATGAAGCTAGTTAGACCTGGAACTTTTTTGTAATATGGTTTTTAAATTATAGTTTTAATTTCCTTGATTGTAGAGTTATTTAGGTTTTCTGTTAATTCTTGCATTATTTTAGAAAATAACATTTTTATCTGTGGTGTCAAATTTATTGGCATAAAGTTGTTGAAGATATCCCATGTTATCTTTTTTAGTGTCTGTAGGACTTGAAGTTATTTCCTCTTTTTCATTTCTGATATTGATAACTTGTGTTTTCTCACTTTTTTTTTTCTTCGGTCTTGCTGGGAGCTTATCAAGTTTATTAAACCTTTGAAAAACTAAACTTTTGCCTTTGTAGACTTATTTTACTGCTCGTCTGTTTTCTGTTTCATTGGCTTCTGCTCTTGTTTTAATTATTTCCTTCCTTTTACCTCTAGGATTTAATCTTTTTTCTAGCTTGTTGGGTTGGTATCTCAGTTGTTTTGAAACTTTCATTTTAATACACGCTTTTAAAAACTATGTATTTCCTTCTAAGCACTCATTTAGCTGCAGCTGTATTTGACATCTTTTCGTTATCATTTTGTTCAAAATATTTTGTAATTCTTTGCAATTCTGAGTTTTTTGGAAGTGTGTTGCTTAATTTCCAAATATTTGGGGAATTTCTAGTTATTTGTTGTATCTATAAAGTGCTTTCTGATTAACTCCATTATACTTTGCGAACATGCTCTTAGCGCCTCTGACTTTACTGAGACTCGTTCATGCCTGGGCTTGAACTCCCCTCTGCTGTGCACTGCTGCAGACTGGGAGGTGGCGGGTCAGGGAAGAGCTCACCCTGGTTTGCTTCCTTTTTTTGAAGGATTATGTGTCCTCCACTTTATGTCTGCTTTTGGTTACTCTCCAAACAGCTGTTTTCATTATTCTGTCTGGAGTTTATCATTTTTATTAGGAGAGTTATTTCAATAAAAGTTCCGCCTAAAAGAGTTAATCCTCGACTATTAAACAAAGAAAAAATTGGCTACACAGAAAGTTCATTACTCAGTGGTTCCAAATTGTTGATATTTTATTGTACCTAAAACAAACGAGCTACCAAACTGTCTTACCATCTGCTACACACTGTATTAACAGTGTTTCTGCCATATGCCCTGTGCCCTTCTGTTTGTGAAAAAATAATCCTTTGATGAGAGACTTGGCATTACCACAGATCATTTATTTCTAAGACAAATGAGAGGCTCACCTTTCCACAGTGATCGATGAGCTCAGCGTGTACTTCCAGGGTGATTTTCAGTATAAAGTAAATTTGTACTGAGAGAGACAGAGGCTGATGCACGGCCACATGGAGATTAGGGGATGGAGAGGTGGGCTAGGCGGTAGCGAGAGAACAATTTTTTTCTTCTCAATCCTTGAGCTAGAAGAAATTGAGACATAGTCTTTGAGATTATGATTTAAGCCTTTCTATGCTTTCATTTCCTGAGCTAGCCTGTCAGCTTCCAGGACAGACGGTATTCAGTTCTTTAATGTTAAACAATAATTTAGGCTTATAATTACTACCTCATCCCACCAGTTTGTCTGAGTCACTGGCTTTGAAACGATCCTCTATTGTGCTTCACCATGATTGCCTTTGTTTTGTGCTTTGTTTAGATTGCTTTAAACATTTCAAAATTGTTCTACTTCATCTGTTTCAACTAAGTACTTTTTAAAAACAGTGCTATTGAGATATAATTACGATAGTTTTATAGTACAGCATGGCAACTTTTTTCTTGATATAACTATTAGACTATTTAGCAGAGAGAACTCTGATTTTTATTAGGTGTTTTATTATGGCCTAAATGGATTTTTTTTCCTCCTTGCTGGCCAGGCCAAAAATAAAGATGAAGTTAAAATATCTAATCACAAAAAGGAAGACGAAGTTTTGTTTTTATCGTGTTTGTGAACCTAATATCTGTTTGTTGTTTCCGTCTAGTTCCTGAAGCTTCATTCTCAGATATTTCTACTCAGTTCAGATGGAAATACAGTCAGTCTGTTGAAGAACTGTTCTCTGCAGGCTGAGTCTGGTTTCCAAAGGAGTGATCAACAAATTTTCAAGACACTTCCTTCAGAATCCCCAGGATTGAATGATAGAAGCTCCTGTCCCCACTGGTTTGATATAAATGATTCCAGAGTCCAGCCCATCAGGGAGAAAGACATTGAACAGCAGTTTGAGGGCAAAGAAAGCGCCTACATGTTGTTTTATCGGAAATCCCAGTTGCAGAGGCCCCCCGAAGGTATGGAAGGAAAGTGTTCCTCTGTGTGTAGGTCTGTGGCTTTAGAAGATTAAATGCTGTTTGAATTGTTACCTTTTAAAAGAAGATTTACTCTTAGAACATTTAAAAATATTTTTAAGCTAAGAGAAGTATATGAGGCCAAAAGGAATCCACCAGTCTGTGATTTTTTAAGACTCTATATTTTTATTTAATTTTTTTCTCCTTCTGATAATACGAGGCCATAGTCAGATTTCCAGAATTGGAATTTCTTGGATCATGTGCTATTTTCTTATCGTGTGGGCAGATCTGTGTGTGATCGCCCATGCCTGGGCTTGACTCTGTCATTTGGCCCGTGTTGCCTTTGAGTTGTAAGTGGTCTTGGTCTTATTTTCGTATGTTCCCTTTTATTTTACTTTCTTGTTTCCTTTCCCTCAAGGTAATGTATTCTCTGGGATTGCAGTATCTTCGAAGTACTCTTTGCTTTCCCTTCTGAGAGAGGTTGCACCATGGAAGTTAAACACTGACTCACAATGATACAGTTTTTAGTTGAAGCCACTAACACGAATCAGCCTGTAAGATGTTTTGATCACTTCCCAAAGTCTTCGCAGAAGCAAAAAAAAAAAAAAATGCTAGCTAAGGAAGCTTTTTAGATTGAGACATATCTATGATTAGAGGTGAAGATACTGTTCTTAGAGAATAGTGATCATTTTCATAAAAAATAAGAAAGCAGTTAATAATTTGCATGGAAATCAAAGGAAATCAGCTTTCTGCATCCGAAACAGTTGCATGACTATCTGCTAACCGGAAAGGGCTCCGTGTTTTTCTGAGGGTGAAAAAACAATAGGGAAACGGTTCTGTTAAACATACTGTGGAGCAGAATTCAAGTTATAAAAATATACATTAACAAAAGTCTTCAGATGGGATATTGTCTTTTTCACCAGATTGAATTTTAGTAGGTACATAATTGGAATATATACTAAATGACAGTTTTCTGATTAGCTCAGGAATTGAATAAAGGTTTAGCTAAAATCTTGATGGACTTTTTTGTGGGATGACAAAATGATTCTAAAATTTAGAGAGAGAAATTAATGAAAATTTATTGGTGAAGAAGGGACTACGGAAGGAAGATTTGCTCTTTCAGGAAAAGCGTGCTTATGAAGCCGTATCGATGAAGATGTAGTGCTAATGCAAGGAAGAGGGCAGGTCACTGAAACAGCAATGAGCCTGGATACTAAGCCGACTGTCCCTGAGATTTCAGTCCGTGATAAGGTAGCTTTTCAGATAAGCAGGGAGGAAGTGAATTACTCAATAACTACAACCGGGAAGTTGGTTAGTTGCTAGTCACTTGAATTAACAATATAATCAAGTGATTATACTTAATCACTTGAATGAAATTTATACTTATTTTAATGTGTATGGAAAAAGGAAACTTAAATATATGAAATAGGAATATTTTTCTGATCTTAAGGTGGAGAAGACCTTTCCAAGTTAAAAGCAAAGAAAGAAAAAGAGTTAAGGAAAAGTTGACATAAACCTTAAACAATATTAAAAAGCAAATGATAAGCTAGTGGAGAACAGCAAAATAAATGTATTTCTCTTGTCTGTAGAGTGTTCTTACATATATTCCATTGCTCTCAGTAGTAAATTAGGAAAAGGACATAGATGAGCAGTATACAAAAGAAGAAATAGCAACAGCCAATAAACTGCAAAAAAAAAAAAAATAATAAAGTCCACCCATAATCCAAAACGTGAATTGAAACAGCAATGAGACGACACTCTTTTCTAAGTCAAATATTTCTGTTTCTCTGATTTTTAACAGTTGGCACTTCCTCTGTAGCTGGTAGGCATGTAAAGTCATACAACCATTTAGCTGTATGTATTTAAAAACCTTAAGCCAATAATTCTACTTCTGCAAGTTTGTCTTAAAGTAATCAGAACCGTGTATAAATATTTATGTTCAAAGATGTTTGTTACCAGCATTATTTTGTAATAATGACCAATGAAAATCACCTAAATGTCTAACAGAAAAAGATCGGTTAGGTTAATTATGCTATTTGTAGGATGGACTACTACGCAAGTTATACATTTGTTGAATACAGTCCCATTTTGTAACAAATTTAGATATAGAAAGAAGACCAAAAGTATATATACCAAATTGTACAGTATCTCTTGTGGGTGGGATTACATGTAATATCTATTTGTTACATTTTAAAAAATAATTTTCAGAATTTTTACAGTGACCAAGTATTACGTTTGTTACAGGAAGAAAAAAGTGGGTGTTCTTTTTAAAAAGTATATTTGAAGAGAGTAGAAGAAATGGAATTCTCCTAGCTTGGCTTAAGGAACTATTTACCTTTCATTTGGTCTAATGTTTTCGTTTCTCAGATGGAAAACTGAGATCCAGAGAAAATTAGTATTCACACAGATAGTCAAAGCTTTTCTAGCCCCCAGCACAGTCCTTGCTAGTTTTCCGTGCTGCGTCTTCAGCAACCAGATTTCATTTAGTCGGCACAAGTTAATGAGAAGTTTTGTTCACAGCTCGAGCTAATCCAAGATACAGGGTTCCATGCCATTTGCTGAATGAAATGGATGCAGCCAACATTGAACTGCAAACAAAAAGGTAATTTTAACTTACTTTTAGAATTTGAACGGTTTTTCTGGAGAATGAGGATCTCATTTAGATCTAAATATTCAGAAATGAAAATTCAGAAGGAAAAAGTCAACTAGTTAATGCCAATATCTATTTTGCTGCTGAATTTTTATAGTGCGAGTATCTTTTACTTCGAAATTATCCTTATCTGTGAGAGTGAACAAAATAATGGCACATAAATGGCCATTGCTAAGTGACGATGGAAACCTAAGAAAACTAGAGAAATGGGTGAGCACATAATTGAGCTAAACGAATTGTATCCTGGCCTGTCAGGTTATTCCCTCGCTACAGAGAACCTGCTGTGAAAATCATGCCTCCTATTTAAATAGTCGTGGAGAACTGACCTGTAGTGACAGAAGACCAGGTGAGCAACAGGAAGGACACACGGATTCTGCAAACCATTGCGCTTCATGTCAGCCTTGGGCGGAAACCTATGATGGGTTATTAAAGGGACTGGGATCTGGAGGATCTCAGCATTCTTGTTCGAGGTCTAACCTTGGTTCTTAATTTGCTATCTGACACAGTCGGTGGGGTACTGGGTTAGGGAAGTGGGTGTCTCATGGTCTTTTTGTGGACCTGAGTGCTTGGTGATATAGCAGGGAAGTGTTCAATATTTTTACCATTGACTCGAAGCTGGGGGTGGGAAATGGCAGGTAGATTGAATGGCAAACCAAGGTTAAAGGAAATCTCAGCAAAAATCCAGACACTAAAAATATGAAAAGTTACCAGTAAAGTATCTTAAGCATGGAAAAATAACCTGGATGAGTGGTGTCGATTAGCAGTTGGTATTATAAAAACAAAACAAAACAGCCTAAGGGGTGTTAGTCAGGCAGCATTAAGCTTTATCATGTGGTCCTCAAAAAAGCTAGTGCCATCTTTGACCACATTAATCGAATGTGTCTGAAGTACCTGAAAGGTGGTGATAGCCTCCTCCAGCTTCGCACGGCTCACACTGCCTGCCGTGGAGTGTGACCCTGTGCTTCAAGGCCCCTGGGTGGCCATCGCAGGGCTGCTGCCGCTGCTGCTGCCATTTGACCTGAGGAGAGCAGACTCGGGAGGACCCTGAGGTCAACTTCTGATATTCTCTGGGAGAGTCCCGGGGTCTGGTAGAACTAAGGAGGAGCTAGAAGTTTGTACATCCGACTCCCAACACAGTGATGAGGAGCAGGTTTCTAGCATTTTGTTCGTAACTAATCTCAAGACTGGAAGATTTGGGGTGTCAGTTATTTGTTGAGAGTAGCATCACACAGCACACGTGTGTTAAAACTCATTTTCCTTGGAATTCACGGTGGCAGAGCTAAAAATTTGCTGTTGGGAAACTGAGTCATTTGGAGCATGGAAGAAAAGGATATTAAGTATAATTACTTAGGTAGAATGAAGGAATTTATATTGTAAATCAAATATTTTTGGTTTGAGATGAAACGGTGTTAGAAAAACACAGCATTTATATATTTTTTATACCTCTTTAAAGGGCAGAATGTGATTCTACAAATAATAATTTTGAATTGCATCTCCACATGGGGCCTCATTATCATTTCTTCAATGGAGCTTTGCACCCGGTCTCTCAAACCGAAAGTGTGTGGGATTTAATCTTCGATAAAAGAAAAACTTTAGGAGATCTTCGACAATCGATATTTCAGGTAATTTAGCCTCCCTTCCTCTTAATTTAGACATTAAGGTCCATGTGAAGCTGGATTCTTCTTTTCACAACTCCTATTTAGGATACAACTATTTATTTTTCAAAGCTGCTTAAGAAAATCCTGCATCTGCTAGTTCTGCAGAGAGGCGGCCCAGATGTCGCCCCATCACGCTTCCTAGAGAGGCCTCTGTGCACAGGCAAGACTTCGCCATCCTGCCAGGAAGTTTTCAGCGGGAGAAGCAAGCCTGCTTTGTTTTGTTTTGGGGAGAAAACGAGTGTGAGGTTGTCCCTTTTTTTGGAAAATAAATGAAAGAATTGTTTTTAAAGGGAGTGAAAAGATAAAGATAGGCATGTTGCCTAAAACCAAGAACTACTAAATAAATAAAGGCAGCTACCTTTTCTGCCTTTCAGCACAGAATAGCATTTATTTAAGAAGATTCCTAAGTGAAGGAAAATATCTGCTGGTCTGTAGTAAAAAGAGACATCATCGTAATCATCGTTTCCAAGTAATCCAGTTGTGTTTTAATGATAACAACAACTGGACTCTATATCTTACAGTGATTTCACATTAATTGTATCACTTGGTTATTCAGCCTCATGAGGAACAAGCTAACTAACCCCATTTTAAAGATGAAAAAATTGTGATTCAGCTGTGACTGCCAACAGACATCTCGTGAGCGGTGGGTCTAGGACGCCGGCCCAGGTCTCCTTCCTCTTCCTTTCCTCTTAATCACGTGTTCACCCCACACTACTTCCTGATGAAGGAAAAGGGAAATAGAAAATGTAAACTTTTTTCTTTTTTCAAAAATAAATGAATTTTCTGAAAAACTATTATCAATTACCAAAATTATTAGCTTTCTTTTGATTTTCCTCTTGTACATAGAAAACCAGGCCAATTTCTGTTTTATTTGTGGTTGATTTGAAAGACATTTAAACGTTGGATCAGTATCAAGATTTCTAAAACTGCTTTACATTTCTAAACTTTCACATGAAAAGTTGATTTCTGAGCCAGTCCTGGCGGTGTTGATATAGGTGGTGTTGGGCATCTGACCCAGTCTAGGGCGACAGTAGGTGACAAAGGGAAAAGACTTTTAAGTGCACATCTCTATTATCTTAGAAGGAGGCCACTGGCAAGAGGCCGTGAGATTGACACAGTTAACTGATTACTTGTAAAAATGAAATTTTCTCTTTAAGAGTACTCACTGTCTTGGGGTCTCGTGGAGAGAGGCTGCGTAGGACTTATCTTTATGAGTGATGTTATTTTGGCCACAGTCTCGAGAGTCTCAGATCTAGAAAATTCAAAAACAAAACGCTGGTAATCTCTTATACTTTTTAAAGTGACAGCGGAAGACATTCCTTTCATTAATGAGAACGTCAGAACTGCTTTTCCCTGAACAGCACTAATTAAACAAATCACTTTTGCTCTTTTGGACAGAGATTTCTGGCCTGGCATGTTGATCAGTTGGCGTCTGATAAAAGTAGTCTTCCCCAAAATCGAGTAGAATTGTTTAGATGGTCGTTGTGTTCTTGGTGTGTGCCAAGATTCTTCAGTCATTAATGGATGAGATGCACCATCTTTGGATTGGACTAATTTCACAGCAAGTGAGGTCTTCTGTCCTCATCTTGCTGTAGGGTGGGGATGGGAGCCTCACTCGTTTGCTCCATGTATCATCTACGTATGTACATTGGCACATTGCTCGTATTTAACCTGGAAATGTGGTGTATGTTACATTTCATTTTTCTCTTTTCTTTCATTAATATTCTGTAGCTGTTAGAATTTTGGGAAGGAGACATGGTTCTTAGTGTTGCAAAGTTTTTGCCAGCAGGACTTCACGTCTACCAGACGCTTGATGGTAAGATAAATATTAAGACGCAACAACTCATTTTATATATTGATATATTTGTGGGGCTCCTCCATGATTTCTACACTTGGCCAGTCTTTCCCCCTATCTACTACTTTCTTAACTATGTAATTTATCCAATTTATATAATGTGTGAAATTTTACTAGCATGGAAAATTTTTTTTTTTTTTGAAATTTAAGCTACCTCTCTACCAAATTACTTTCTTTAAGGCTTTGGAATTTTTTATGTTATCACAATGTTTTTGAGCAAAATAATTTGAAACCATTTGAATCTTATTTATATAACATGAATTTTTAATCCAACTCTCAGCCTCACAGTGTGTAGCAAAAGAAACAAAAGTACTTGGAGAGCTTAACATTTCCTTCTTTTATGTAACAACAAAACAAATAACAGTACTCACGGTATTAACACTTACTTTGGACTTCACTGTGCCAAATAGTGAGATAAGTGTTTTATGTAAATTATCTCATTTGATTGTCGCAAAATTCTTTTATCCCCATGTCATACATGAGAAAAGTGAAGCGTTCAGACTTGAAGTACACGAGGACATACAGCTAATTAGTGGTGGGGCTGGGACCATTTGATACCTAAGCCTTTTTCCTGTTCACAGTGACAAGTGCAGGTGACCTTTATAGTAACTCTTTTTTCCTGCCATCATGCTGACAAAGCTTATGTAGCAACATGGGGAAATACTTATAAAATGAAAGAAAAAAGCTACGGAGGTTAATGGAAAGAATAAAGATAAAAATAACATCAGTATAATAAACATAATTAGTTTCCCTTAACGGGGATGCTTTTTCAAACAGATACTTATGTCTCAGCTCTTTCTTTAGTAAAATTGTTTTTAGTAGTCATGACGAGTGGTCTCTGATGACCGCCTCTTCCTAGGAGATGACCTGGCGCTGTGTGAACTTGACCTTGCTGATGAGGAAGACATCTTTGTATGGAATGGAGTGGAGGTAAAAAAGTGTTGAAGAGATATTCACAATAGCTTTGGATTTCTTTTAAGTCATTGTAGTGAAATTTTATTCAGCATATGTAAAGGCAAGTAGATATGAGAAAACTGCTGACATACTTAATAAATCGTAGGTGCAGTAAATAGTAGTAACATGTTAAAGGGATGTTTATTGAGCACCTCCATTGCGCCACGCTGTGTGTCAGATGCTAGATACAAAGGTAAATAATCAGTCCGTGGTTTTCAGGCCTTCGTGATGTAATTGCGGAAATAAAAGTGCCGGAGTAGTGGTCTGTGCCTATGCCCTGTGGGAATTCAGAGGGGGGAAGTAGCTATACTGACTTAGAGAATGGAGGTGACTTGTAGGAGCAGAGTGAGTTTTCTGAGTCAGGAAAGGAGCGAGGAACATCTCAGCCATTCAGAGAACTGTCCTTGGTCCATCTCACGTACATCTGAGGCTTCCTCACCACCCCGAGGACTCACACATCTGTCTCTGCTCCAGATTTCTCTCCTAAAAAAAAGATGGCTAAGAAAGTTGTGAAAGAAAAACCTAAAATTATTTCCTGGTACTTAAAAGACATTTGTGAAAATTTTATTTCACTTGACAAAAATGAGAATTATTCTGTAAGAAGAGTCTTTTACTACGTTGTTATGTCGACTTCATTTTAGCAAATGTAGACTATACTCATGGTTGTCTTGATACCACTGTAGGTTGGCGGAGCCCAGATTCCCACTGGCAGTGACTGTGAACCTCTGCTTTTGAATGTCCTTCATCTAGCAACAAGCAGCGAAGGGGAGAAGTGTGAGCACTTGACAGAATCCACACATGTCTTCCCGTCTAATGCAGAAGTAGGCTCTGTGTTCACAGCCTTGGCGATCCCAGCAGGTGTCGCCTTCGTTGTCAGTGCCGAGCCTGCAGGGGAGGAGCACTGGACCGCCATCCCCGAGGGAGACCTGAAGAGGACGTTCAGGGAACAGGGTCTCAGAAACGGAAGCTCACTTTTGGTTCAGGATTCCAGTAATGATGACAACAGGTAACTCACTGAAGAGAATTCTCTCTTCGTTATTTTAATTGCAGCACTGTCTCTTAGAACTCTAAAGCTTTATTTTAATAATAACAGTTAAATGTTTCCTTTTATTTCTAGACATTGTGTTCTATAGATCATAAGTAAGATGTTCTAGATTAGGCAACTTGCAGAAAAATATGATTTTATTTATGTAAAAATATGTAATATGATTTTTCGAGGAGGCAAATGCGATAACTAATATAGGTATAGACAAGAGAAGGTCTAGGTTAGTTGGCCATAAAGCAGAAATGAAATCCTATGGAATAAGTTCTCATCAGATCAGCACTCGTTATAAAACTGGAGGCATGTTCTCACAGCATTCTCACAGAATAAATTTCATGAGGGTGATGTTAAGAGCATAGCAGAACTTGGCTATTTTGTCACAAGAATCCCATGAGTCTTTCATCACAGTCCCTTTTCTGACTCTTGAGATCCTCCCAGCTGCCCAGATAGGACAGTTAATGGGGAGTTACGTCCTTGATTCTGGAAGTCACACTTGAATCTCAGAAGTGTTGCTGCTCTTCATTTTTGTTATCCACGTCTGGGACGTTGTGTAGTGTCAGTTTCTGTGATCAGTGTAACCCCCAGATTTCCATATATTAAAGGCTTTAGGTCATGAACGACAGATCAGTTCCCTGCCTTATTAGTGCCATGAATATACTTAGATTATAGAGGATCTGTGTTATTAATAGTGGCTGTGGCCCAGAGAAGCAGAGCATTTATGAACTGTGTTTATTTTGTAGAACATTTATCACTGTTGCTCTTTTGAACAGGTATTTCCCAGTCATTTACTTCCTCACCATGTGAATTTAATAAAAAAGTTTATTATATATATTTTTAAAGTAATGTACATTTATTAGGACTGGGGAAAGACAGAGGTGAAGACGGCAGAGTCACGGCAGCGTCCTTGGACCACCAGTGCGGCGTCGGTCACCGTTAGCGTACCTTTTTTCCTAAACTCAGATAATTGGCTTTTTGTTTTGAAGGTTTTCTCTTTATAAACGAAATAAGCATTTTGTAGATAGTTATATCCTGCTTCCTCCCACCCCATGTTTGTAGACTTTTCTTGAAGCTCATTTCACGGTACATGATAATCTGTGCTGACGTTACCTAACTGTGCTCCTGGGGAGGCAGTCCACTGCGTGGGTAAGGACAGGGACGCTGGCGCCCGCTGCCTGGGTTTGTTTCCAGCCTTCTTACTTCCTAACGCCGTGACTGGGCAAGTTACTTCACCTCTCTCTGCTCAGCTTCTTCCTCTGTAAAACAGGAAAGTAATTAGTATGGATGTCATGGGGTTGTAAGGAGTGAAAGAGTTAAGTGTTTACCAAGTGCGCACACAGTGAGCGCTAAATATTTTAGCTAGCAGCATCATTATCGTTGTCATCATCCAGTTTTTCACTATTTTAGTATGATCTTCGGGGAACATCTTTGTTTTTAAAATTTAACTGCGTTGAGGATTGCTAACTTAAGGAAGAGTCCCAGAGTGGAATAACTGAGATCCAGAGTGGAATTGTGTCTCGGGGCTCTGAACACACACCCAGAGAGGACTCCACTGGCCCTGTCTGTGCCTCCCTGTGGATTAGGAAGCAGTCATTCCTTCCCCAAGACCCTTTACTACCATCTGTAGGAAAATTTTGTTAGAATAAGCCACTCTACTGCTGTCTGCTATCATAAAATTAAACTCTACAATAAAAAGGCAAATATACAATGTATAGGATGTGAATGATACCCCTTAGCTGTGACACTGTTATACAGCGTCACTCCACACAGCCGTACGTGGCTGTCCTGTAATTAAACTAAATTTGGATTCCGTGGCTGGGCTTCTGGCACAGGTGTTTTTAAAGCCCCTCTGGCGATGCCGGTGTTCAGGCAGAAGTCAGCACCTGACCGTTCACTGATAGCAGTTCTCTTTGGAACATGAGGCGGCAAATTATTTGTGTAAGTCAAAGGACATCTGGAGTCACGGAGATAGACTCCATGGAATACTACCTAACACTACCCCGAAAAGACTGTCTGCTTTCGTGAAGCCAGCTCGGTAGATGTGGTCACCTTTACTTAGTCACATGAAGGGACACATACGAAATTTTAGACATGGCACCTAAGAAGAAGTCTTGATTTCCTGATCCTTTCTGGTCCATAAAAGTGCTATTTTAAAACTTCTTTTTACCTACAGTTTGCTGACCAAACAAGGGAAATGGATCACTAGTGCGAATGAGATCAACTGGATCCAAGTCAAAAATGTATGCCAGTCAGAATCTGAAGAGGAGCAAGTGAAAATACCAGCAACTGTTAACACAGTGAGTAGAGTATAATTAAAGTCTGGTTGACAGTTTTTTAATTAACCGACTTTTATTTAAAAGCAATATCTTAATCTTTCAGAAGACTCTCAGTAGACTTCAGAATCTTAAGAAATCAACTTTTTATTTTTAATATTTGATTATTGCTTGTTTACCTATTATTAGCCGTTGGTATGTCTCAAGAAAATATGTGCCTTTTTTTCCTCCAAAGCCTGGAATTACAATGTGGGAGTTAGCTATCAGTATATGGAATCTTCTGGCTTTCTTGTCAAATATGTATAATGTGGCATCAAAATACAAATATGTTTATATTTTTTCAAACTATATCAAAATATGAAATACTGTTTTCAAGGGTCTTTTCAATATTTTTTAAACCAGATATATATGTTTTGCTTTTGTGTTGTTTCGTCTTTTTTTTTAAGTTTAACTGAAATTGCTCTACCTCATACCCTGTGCTCTCTATAAAGCCACCTTCTCTTTAAAAGGGATTCCTTCAGTCTTCCATTTGAAGACTGTGATACTGATGTCCTTAAACGTTATTTCAGGAAATATCTTTTTATATTTATATAGTGTCAATTCATTTAAGTTTTTTTCCCTACAACATTTAAAAAGAAGCATTCTAATAGAATGTCTTTTCTATAAATATTATAATTTTTAAAGTGCATTAATATTTGGTGGCATAGTTGAGGGGACAGTGTAAGACCGAGGCACTAAAGCTCAGGAGACCTGCCACCCTAGCCCTAAGTGTGGGTCCCTGGTGGGAGGAGAGAGTGGATGATCTCTGGCCTAGGTCTTACCTTTACATTTCTATGATGTTTTGCCCTAGAGGCAATTAGGCTAAACTTAAAAAAAAAAAGCAAAGAGTTCGAAAATAAAGTAATTTAAATAGGCATTTTAAATGGCGCCCTTGGATTAATAGTGTACATTTTTATATTATTTATGCTTATCGGCTCTGAACTTATCATTCTTAACATAGAGAAATGCAATTACCTGCAGTCGCTTTTGTTTGCTCTCGTCAGAAAGATTAGTGGTTTGTCAGTTTTTTGCCTTTCTAGCTTGGTTGTTTCTTTGGTGTTCTGTAGGAGTCCTTTCTGTTGCAGTTAACATCCGTTTGTAAAAACTTAACTATTAAGATCTCAGTTTTGCTTTTGACTTCTATGGAAGAGAGAAAATGAATTTCAGGGATGGAAAAACATTATTTCAAGTAGGTAAAAACTGCTAAATGTCAGGTCATTGATAACTCAGTTTGTACACACAGTCTTCGTTTTCCTCTCCTCCCATTGTTTTCAGTGTATGCACAGTCATTAGTTTGTTTCTCTATTTTAGGTGGTGTTTGATATTCGAATTAAAGCCATAAAGGAATTAAAATTAATGAAGGAACTAGGTAATCATTTATGTTTGCTTTTGGTTTTTTGGTTCGATTAAGCTTTGTTTTGACTTTTAATTGAAAAAATTATGGGAGAGTACAAAAAATAATTTAGGGGAATTTCATGCACCTACCACCCAAAATGGACAGATGTTAACATTTTGTCATGTGTTCGTTTCCGTTTGAAACATTACAGATAAAATCCTCTGTGTCCTCCTCTTCAGACCTCTCTCTCCACGCAGATACAACCAGTATATCTGATTTGGGTGTGTAGCTAGTCTGTGTATTCATAGTATACTATGTATGTTATGCTTCTGTATATATGCATATGTGTATATTGTATTTTTATATTTACATAAATTCTCTCATACTGAACAAACCACTCTGCATACCCACTATTCACTCAGCTTCAGGTTTTAACAGCCTTACTGAAGTATACTTTATATATCATCAAACACCTGATTCATGTATAATGCAGTGATTATTAATTAGTAAATGTACAGCATCACCGTAATCCAGTTTTGGAACATTTCCATCACTCCCAAAAGAGCCCTCATTCCTGTTTGCATTCTGAGCCCTCAGCAACCACTCATCTACTTTCTGTGTCTCTAGACTTGCTTTTCTGGACATTCCATGTAAATAGAACCACATAATACAGAGTCTGTGTGTCTGGCTTCTTTTCACTTAGCATTCCATTTTTGGGTTCATCCATGATTTGGCATATATCAATAGTTTGTTTCTTTTTACTGCTAACTAGTATTTCATTATACATATATATGACACTTTGTTTATTCACCAGTTTATCGTTTCTACTTTTTGGCTCTTACGAATAGTGGTGCTATGAACGTTATCTTTGTGTGGACATGTGTTTTCAGTTCTCCAGGGTAGATATACAGGATTGGAGTTGATGGGTCAAATGGCAAACGCATGTTTCACCTTATGAGAAACTGCTGCCATGCTGTTTTCCAAAGTGGCTGCGGCATGGACCTCCTCACTAGCAGGGTGTCACGGTTACAGCTTCTCCACCTCCTTGCCAGTAGTTGTGATTGTGTGTGTTTGTGTGTTTAATTGTATTTCTTATGCAGTGACGCTGAGCACTATTGATGTGTTATTGTATATTTGTATGTCCTAAAGAGTCTATCTAAAAGCTACTAGAATTAATAAGTAAATTTAACAGGAATTGAAATCAATACACAAAAATTTACTGTGCGTTTATCTACTAGCAACAAAAACAAATGGAAAATGAAATTAAGAAAACACTTATAATAGACTACGATGTCATGAAATACTTGCGGATAAAGTTAACAAGATCTGTGCCAGACCCGTACCCTGAAAACTAGAAAACATTGCTGGGAAAACCAAAAGACCTGACTAAATGGAGTGAGGTGCCATGTTCTTGGATTGGAAGACATGACATTGTTAAGAGGCTAATTCTCTCAAAATTTCTGTGTAGATTCAGTGCAATCTCAGAGTCCTTGCAGGTTTGGTTTGATTTTGTTTTGTTTTTTGGAGAAAATTGAGAAGCTAATTCTTTAATTTAAATGGAAACGCAGAGAACTTAAGTATTCATAACAGTTTGGTGGGGAGCAAAATTGGAAGAACTGCACTACCTGATTTTAAGACTTACCCTAAAGCTGGCGTAGTCAGGACTGTGTACTGGCATGAGAGTTAGCACACAGACCGGGGTCAGCAGGCTGTGGCCTCAACCGGTTTCTGTACAGCAGCCGAGCTAAGGATAGTTTTTACATTTTAAAAAGGCTCTTTTACAAAGAAGAATGTGCAGTAGAAATCATAACTGGTTTTTGAAGCCTAAAATATGTCCCAGTGGAACTACACCGAGAATCCAGAAATAGGTGCAAACTTATTCTGTCAGTTGACTTTCAGCAAAAGCACCAAGACATTTCTATGGGGAAAGATATTATATTTTCAACATAAGTGCTGAACCGATTAGATGCAAAAATGAATCGCAAGCTTTTGCCTTACATCGTATAAAAATCTGATTCAAAATGGATCATGGGCCTAAATGTTAAAATGTAAAACTATAAAATTTCTGAGAGTAAACATGAGAAAATCTTTGTTACTTTTACTGTAAGGAAAAGATTTTTTTTAGATAAGACTCAAAAAGTAAAAACCATGAAAGAGAAAACTAATAAATTGGACTACATCGAAATTCAGAACTTCTATTCCTTTTAACGCACTTGAAAAAACAAGCCACAAACTGGGAGAAAAATTATAAAACATATTTGACAATAGACTTACATCAAGATATATAAAAAATACTTGTAACTTAATCAGAAGTCCAAAAACCCAGTCCAAATTGGGAGGACACTTTAAAAAAGAAGACCTACCTGTGAATGAGCGATAGGCAGGGAAAGATGCTTGGTAGCATTAGCCATCAAGCTAAAACCATAATGACACCCTACTACACACCCCAAGAATGATTAAAATTTTAAATACTGACAAAACCAAGTGGCAGCAAAGATGTAGGGCAGTTGCAACTACCACGTATTGCTGATGGGGCCATATTAAGGTAGTCACTCTGGTTAAGAGTTAGCCTGTTTATTATGACCATAAGCATTCACTTGCCAATTCTCCTAGATGTCTACCCAAGAAGAATTAAAACATACATCCTTACAAATGCTGTATGTAAATGTGCATAACCAAAAACTGGAAACAACCCAAATGTCCATGAGTAGGCGAGTGAATGAAGAAATTGTGGCACATCTGTGCAACGGGATGTTCCACACAGTAAATGCAGTGAACCACCACCGCATGCAAAGCATGAATGGATCTCAGAGATCATGCCCAGCCAGTGAAGTGAGATGTACTCTTATAATTCTGTTTCTATGAAAATTTTGAAAAAGAAGACCTAAGCTCTAATTACAGAGGCAGGTCAGAATTGAGGAATAGAAGATTGATTACAAAGTGGCACAAGGGAATTTTTTTTTTAGTGATGCAAATTATATCTCAATTTGCTGGTGGTCGCCAAGTGTTTATGTCACACTCTTTGAATTGTACACTTAAACTGGCTGTGTTTTATTATAAGTAAATTACACTTCAAAAATTTTGATTTAAAGTATGTGGTTTATTTAAACGAAGTGTATTGTCTTCGCATGTAACAACTCTCCTACTCTTGCCTCCTTCAAGCCAGTCTTCATATGGCAGGTGATCTTAAATGTCTGTGACTCAGGTGTTGTCACTCCTTAGCTCAGAGCCCTGCAGCACTTGTCCATCAGACACAGGCTGCTTTCCAACGCGGCCTATAAGTCCCTGAAGACCACTACCTAACCAGCCCCGTTGCTGCTCCTCTCCCGCGTGGTCACGGCACACTTCCCATGCCAGCTGAGTTTCTAGTGCTCGGGCTCGCTTCCACCTGAGACCTCTCAGTTCTGTCATCTCTCTGTGGTCTCTCTCCCCGTTACTCTTCCTCCTCTACTAACTTCATGCATTTGGTGAATGAATGAAATTTTGCTTCTCCGGTCATCCCTGACCACACAGTCTCAGTGAATGTCTCTGCCTTACTCTCAACACCCTGTACTTCTCGTGGCACTTACATGGTCACTGTCCACCTCCTGCACTGACAAGCTCCTCGAGGTTAGTTAGCATGGCTGTGTCAGTACTGCTGTGATGTCAGCTTCTGGTACGATGCCTGGCATCGAGAAGATGCACAGTGTTTTCTGAATAAAAGTGAAAAAAAAGACAATATTTAAAATGCATTTTTTTAAATTGGAGAATTCTTTTCATACGCTGATTGAGTTGTCAAGAAATTTGTGTTAGAATTGTATACTAGCTTCACATTACTGTAGTAAAAGGTACAGGACTCAGGAACCTCGGAAGGAGATTCTGCTGGGGTCTAATAAAGTTAGAGCTTCAAATCCCAGGCCATTCTCGCCCTCTTAGAAGGCTCTGCCCCCTCCCAACCTCCCCCTCCATGTCCAACTTCGTAAAAATTCTGTTTGTACTAAACCAGGCATGCTCCTTCTCACAAAGCAGGAATCTGTGCATCCTCATAAATAGGACACACTGGCCCTAATCCATTTAATAGGCATAAAAATCATCTAACATTTTAAGTATAGACCGTCTCTACCTGCACAGTTCCAATATGCAATGAGTTTCAGTTATCACAGTTTGTTATATAACATTAGTTACCCAGCAGCATGGTTCAAATTTCAGCTACCATCGGATTTAACTGAGTAATTGCAAAAAGTACAAACTTTGTTACTAGCTCTAGTCCACAAGTCACTACATAAATAACAGATTGCATCGTGATCAGTGATCAGTTACTTCACTCCTTCAGATCTGTCAGTGATTGGCCACTACATAATTTCACCACACAGATGGCCAAGTGTGTATAGTTCATTGCCTCCTTTTCTCCCAGTGGTAAATCCACATGAAATGTTACAAGAATGGGTAATCGAATTGGCCGGCAAAGATGAAAGTTCAGCAAAGTAATGAAAGTATGGAGGAACTTAATGAACGTGAACTTACAGACCCAAGTGAGGAATGTGTGACCGAAAGGGTAAAGAAATCCCAGGGAGAGTGACACTGGCAAAACAACACTTCGCAGTAAAGGAGTTCTTGGAGATATTTCATGAGATTGAAAGCACAAAAGAAAATTCTAGAAGCTGCCTCAAGCTTAGAGTATGACAGTTTGCTAGGAAATAGAAAAGATGCTCCCTCTGTATCATAAGCTATACAATGAGAAGGTGGCAAGCCCTGTTTAAACTCTTTTTGATGTGTTTTTTTACAAAGAAATAAAACATTTTAATTCTCAGAGTTTCTAGCATTTTAAATTACAATGTGACTATTAGTTTTACTGTCTTTTTCATTTCACTATATATGTATAACTGAGTTTTAAATGTTTCGACAGACATCTCTAAAGATCATGAACAATTGTAATTTTTCTCATTGTTGTTAAGATTGAGGTGCACAATTTCAGCTTTCGCAGGCATTCTTACATTCCTGCACATTGTGCAAAGTGAAGACTGCTTGTTCTTGTTTTTTTGGTTGTTGGAGTTTTTTTGTTTGTTTGTTTATGTACTTTTTGTTTTTTGAGCTTATTGTAGCTTCCTGCTAATTAACACAGTAGAGAATCTCTCTTTAGTTTTCCTCGGTGCACTGACCAAGTTCTTTTTATTCATAGCTGAGAACAGCTGTTTGAGACCATTCGATAGAAATGGGAAGCTCCTCTGCCCAGGTAAACCCTTGTGGTAGCCTTCAAAAGCAGACACGGATTCATGCCGTCTAGCTTGCTTAACATTTCTGTTTTAAAAACTGGCTTCCAATTTCTAATATTCTCAAATTGTCTTTTAGAAACTGATTTCTAGAACATGTCGTCATCCGGGTGTTCTCATGTATTAACCAAATATTCAAACCCTTCAGTTTTCTGAAGTAAAACACTTGACTTCTGATTAGCTGATCCTCATCTTAGTCATGGTTTTGATCTAGTTATGTCTTTCTAGATCTATTGTCAGTTTTTTATTGGTTTTGCTAACTTTATTCAGATACCTGTCATGAAATAGTCTTTGTTCTCACCTCTGTCACACATCTCGTCATCAGACTTAATTTAGTCTAATTATTGATGCTAGTTACCATAGCAGCTTTAAACTCAGAAGAAGCTAGTCCATCGTGAATCCATTCAGAGTATCTTTTAATCTGTGTAAACAACAGCCCTTCTTTCTTGGCATTATTGTACAGAAAACAAGAATAATATAGAGTATGGAAATTTAAAATCAAATGTAACTACAGTATATGTAATCTTTTTGCTTGGAATGGAACTTTTTTTTTTTTCTTTCTTGACATTCTTGATGTTCAAAGAAAGGCTGATTTCAGTATATTATTTTGCCCAGTCAGGTAGAAATTAATAACATTCATTATATTATCAAAATTCTTCATAGTGCCAGACAGTTACACTTTGAAGGAAGCAGAATTGAAGATGGGGAGTTCATTGGGATTGTGTCCTGGAAAAGCCCCAACTTCCTCTCAGGTAACACGAAGTCTCCTGACAGAACAAAATCAACCTTCCTGTAGTCAGAGGTTCTTAATTTGATCATTTATACCTTAAATAGTGCAGTCATATTGTTTTTCTTAAAAGTTTTCTTTTCCTTAAACAATACCTTTTATTTTAGGGGTACATCCATATTGTTCTCTGTGTTTAAATCAAAAGTATTATGGCAAAGCATATTCATAAGATTCTTTTTCTATGAGAATTCTGTGATTAAGGGGGATCTTTAAAGTTGAGTGGCTACCAGTTTCAACCATATTTCATAAATTCTAAAATGCACCTGTTTTTCTCTCACATTTTAGCACTTGCGAGATTAGGCTGCATCTTAAAATCAGTGGCATCCTTCAATTATAGCTGACTATGTTTTTTCTTTGTGGTACAGAAAATAATGATTAATAACCATGCATTTTAGATTTAATGAAATACAGTATGTTGATTTTGGATTTAATTACTCTCTGCAGTAATATCATAGTCTCATAGCAGCTTTGTCATTATCAGTGTCCCTTTTTTTCTATAAAATACTATCTGGTTGACCTTTGCCAGAAGCCCTACCTAATTAGTAAACTTTTATTACAGTCCAAAAGCCACATTTATGTCCTTACTGTTAAGACTCTGTATCAAGTTAAGCTAGATTCATATCAGGATCTCCAGGGTTCCTAAGTCCACATTATTCGTTTCCTAAGCCCCTCCCCTTTCATTTGTTCTTCCCCTGAACTCTAGCAAGTAGCGCACGACAGGCTGAGGAGGGGCTTGGGACGTGACAAGTGACTTTGACTTAGATGACTTAGAAAAGAAAAGCAGGGCTACAAAGAACTGGATGGACAAGAGATCAGATTTATATTTTTCATAAGGAGTCGTGGGAAATTTTATATAGAATCCCTGGACAGAAAATAAGGTCATGATCAAATGACTTAGAGGAAAAACACAATTAATGCTTACAGTGTATAGTAATTGCAGATCCCTTTGAGGAATGATCAAGAAAGAGATGGAGATCGTAGCAGAATAAATAATATCTGTGAGAGGTGTTTATTAGGATTAAAGCCATTGGTAATGAAGCATCTTGACATTTCTAGGAAGCTGAGATTATTGTCTAAATTGTAACATTAAATTACACAGTATAGTCTTGTTTTTACATCATTTGAAATTTTTATTAAAGTTTTATGGACTATTGGCTTCTCTTTTTTGGAAGTAAATACTACATTTATAGAATTTTAAAATTTAGATTAAGTTGCATTCATACGCTGTCTTGATCTTAGCTGTTCCTGTTTTTCGCTGTGGGAAGTGACATTCAACCTGGGACAGAGATGGAGATCATAGTAGAAGAAACCATATCTGTAAGAGATGTGAGTAATGTTACTTTGTTTTGGGGGAAGAGGTCTGTGAGTGTTTGGTGTGGGGAACAGTGGTGACCTGTGTTAGATCTTGGAGGTCCTAAGACTCAGGTTTACAAAATGTACTTTAAAGAAATCTGTGTACTCACTGAAAGAGTAGTTTGGGGAGCTTGAAAATTGGTGAACTGGCTGGAATTTTTTAAATTAGATTCTCATTATTTTCCTTTTTGATTATCACTAATACTTGTTAATGGTAGGAATTGGGGATATGTAGAAATGGATTAAAAGGAAAAATTAAAATCCCTCCTCTCTTATCCCACTAATATTAACATTTTGGCATATTTCCTTTGTGTTTTTACTTTACATACACACGTAATTGCATACAGAAGTATGAATGCGTGATAAAGCAAACACGTAACTACGTTGGTGGGACTAAGAACTGGGACTATCTGTGTTGGGAAATGGAGAGGCAGAGTAACATCAGTGTGCTTAAATTAAGACTGTACTCCTGAAGAGTCAAGTGAACTTGATGTATTTTTTTCTTTAAACAAATATTTTTCTAGTTCTTGCCCCCAAAATAGCTTAGAATAGCAACAACAACTTGACAGTACTGAGCACCCAACACCCAGATTGTGGTCACTAAACTCCATTTCCTACTACAAGGAACCAGGGCTTCTTGCAGTCTGGCTGGTTCTGTGTCTAGGTCAGCAAAGTGTAAGATGAGCCTGGAGCATCTTGGCAGAATGGAAAACAGTGAAGCCAGCAGACTACTGGCGTCCAGGAGACTCAGGAGCCAACTTGAAGAGGCTCCCCCCGATTAAAGCCAAGATGGTTTGAATCTCAGTGGGAAAAATAATGAAAGTTGATGAAATCCACGAGTTCATACGGTCCTAAAAAATACCCTATTCATTGATTACATATGAATAACCAGATGGATGTTTGGCAACCTTAAATGAAAGAATCAGCATTTATCCTGTTTTTGTTTTGCAGCTATACTTCAGGGCAGCCAAGTAGATAATAAAAGGGGTGTGTGTGTGTGTGTGTGTGTGTGTACGTGTACGCGCACATACCCCAGCTAATAAAATGAAGAAAGAATTTTAGACTATCACAGTTTTCCAAATGATTTAATGGATCTAGACAATGATCTTGAAAGACTGCTAACAACCCAAAAAGAGAAACACCCAGACATTATAGAAATTCGAAACAGTATCCATGCTTTTCTTGCCAAAAAAAAAAACCCAAACTAGACCTAAGTCCGATCGAGACTGTAGGTGTGAGGACCAGTTTATTAGAAGTGCGGGGGGCAGAGGGACGTGCTAAAGGCACCACAGGCCTGAGTCAGCCTAGCTCGGGGGTAGATTGCTCTTCCGGAAAGCACTGCGGGCGAGTTGGTCTGTGGCTGAGAGGTACTTAGGAGATGTGGCAAGCAGCTGCAGCGTGTGGACTTCAATCTGCTGTTGAGTCATTTCAATACTAGTTTAAGAGAAAGGGAAATTTGAACACTACGTATTTGTTATTAAGGAATTCAGTATTTTTAGATGTCATATTTATTTTAGGGTCTTTTTGTTTTTAAAGAATTGTCATCTTTTAGAGATGAGACCAATTATTAATCAATGAAATTATATATGTCACATTTGCTTCAAGAGAATTGGGGCAGGAGGAAGTCAATACAGGTTCAGTGGGTTGGGGTACTGGCAAACAGGATTTGGGTGATGGACACTTGAGGATTCATTTTACTGTCCTCTCCATGTGTTTGAAATTTTCCATGAGAAAACAATTTTTAAATAATTTTTTAACCCTTTGTTATTTGCTGTGAATATTTTCACATTTTTCATTTGCCTTTTAACTTTAGTGTTTTTTTAATTTTAAAGAAAGGAAACGATAAAACTCTTCAGGAGTGACGTGTACATCTTTCTGTTCTCTCTTGAACCCGCCGGGGGCAGCCTTGTTCCCCTCACCCCGCTGAGGCAGCTCTCATCGCGGCCGGCAGCAGCCTGCAGGCCAAGGCGATGGGCAGTTCTCAGTCTTCGTGTTGCTCTCTCAGCAGCTCTGGGCGTGCTCGATGACTGTTCTTTGAAACACTGGTCGCTTGCTTCCAGAAGAGCACAGCTAGGTTTTCCTGCCTGCCCCTTCTCAGTTCGCTCCTTCTTCTTCTCTCTACCCATGAGCACCTTCGTGCTCAGTTCTTAGACTGGACCTCACCCCAGAACTCTACACCTATATATCCAGCTGCTACTTGGTTGCCTTGTAGTCGTCCCAATTATAACACCCCATGACGGCACTCCTGATCATATCAGACGTGCGACTCCATTTTTCTACTTGCTTAGGCCAAAACCCTTGTCATCATCCTTGATTCTTTAATGTCTTACTTCACATCCAATTTTTCAGGAAATCCTTTTGGTTCTGTCATCAGGATTTATCTAGGATCTGACCAAATCTCATTCCCTCCTCTGCTGTCACCCTGGTCATCTCTTGTCCGGGTTGTTCCAGCAGTTTCTTCCTTCCATCCCTGCACCCCCTAGGACCTGTTCTTACAGAGAAGCTGGGTGGGCTATAAGGTGTAAGTCACATCAGTGTCTCCTCTACTCAGGATCCTGTGGTAGGATCCTGAGTCCCCAAGTGACCTTACGATGCCTGTGTTCTCTGGCCCTCTGGTATCTTTTTAAAAACGAAAACAAAAAAAACCTCCAACTACTCTCCCCTCTCACAAACTCTACTCCAGCTGCATTGGCCTCGTGCTGTTCCTCAAACAGGCCTTTTCCTTGGCTGTTTCCTCTGCCTGGAACACAATTAAGTTGAATGCTCACTTGTTTGTTTTAGTTAAATAATGGAAAGCCTTTAAGACCGATTTTCTCTGAATACAGCTTTGGTCACATTCCTTATGTTTTCATTGCCATTATTTTCTAAATAACCTTTAGTATTTTAAAGTCTTTTTTATTTTTAATCATACAAGTAATAGTGGATTTTTTCTTATTTTTTAAACTTTAGGGAGGGGTTAAAAAAATCCTCCTTGCTCGCCACCCTATTCTGTTCCCTTCCCCAGAAGTCACTATTGTCATTGAATGACATAATTTTATCCAAATTCAATAGAGTACGTGCCCTTCTGTGCCTTTGCCATGCAGATACCAACATGTGGATATGTTTGTGCACATAGAGACGAAGAGCTTAACCTGTTTGTATGGTCTCTTAAATCATAAATGGGATCATGCTGGATGTGGTTCCATAGTATAGTGGTTAGCACGTTTGCTTTACATACAGAAGGTCCTGGGTTCACACCCCGTGGAGCCACCATCAATGGTCTACGGCCATGCCACCCTGAAGAAGCCTGATGTCTGATCGCAGAAGCTAAGCAGGGTCGGGCCTGGTCAGTACTTGGATGGGAGACCACGTAGGAAGACCAGGTGCTGTAGGTGTAAATAATAATAATAATAAAATGAGATCATGCTGCATGTATTATGCTAGAATTTTGTTTCACTCAAACTATTTTAAAGATCTTTTAGACTGGTACATAGCAATGTGTTATCTTTTTAATTGGTTTAAGACTTTTCATAGTTTATTGAAATGTTCCCATGTTAAAGGATATTTTGTTTGACTTTTTTCTTACTCCGCGCAGCACAAAGTGATCAGCATAAATCAAATGCTGTTTACTGTTTTGGCCTACATTATTTAAGAATGTTTTTCCTCCTAGGGAGTTGGGAGTTTTTAAGTATTTTGTTTATTTAAACTTCTATTAATTGCGTCTCATTTATTTGTTTCGTGAGATCACAGCTTACACAATTCTTTCCTTGCTAGTTTATATGTCACCAGTTGTGTTTCATGGGTGCCAATTACAGGCTAATCTCCTTTTATAGTATTCAAAGTTTAACGTGTATCTGTTAAATCAGCCCAGTTAATCTTACTATAAAGAGAGTCAGTCCTACTGCAGACCTGGAAGCGGATGAACAAAGCTTTGCAGTGCATTCTGGGTAGAAGCACAGGTGACTTTCTCCCTCCTGAGCTGGCCCTACCCAGTTTTCAGGAGGAAGAGTTTACTGAATCATCTTTACTATGTGTATCTTTATCTGCTGAGGATTAGGTGTAATCGGATTTAATTGGCCCAGGGTCCAAAAGGTTGTTTCTCACAGTACTGTAACTCAGAAACAAGAAACTAATGAACATATTTTTTTTTTTTACAGTGCTTAAAGATAATGCTGGAGAAATCTGGCCTAGCAGGTACGTTACAGGTCGTGATGGTGTATAATCTTACCCACACCCTTTATTTATAGTATGAGCCTGATGAAAACTTCTCGAACTTTTTTTTGCCAGGCTTGTCAGTTACACTTTCCATCCAAGAACCATGAATTCTCCTGGTTCTTGTTTGCAAGCTACAAGAAAACTAGTGTTAGCCTCCCTCTGAGGAAGGAGACGCTAGATAGGATCCAGCAAAGGCACAAAAGAGATAAAGTTAAGATTTACACCCTATGGAATTACCCAGGTCTTCCACTGATTTATTTTTTAACCTCACTGATTCAGAATTTCAGTGCATTGTGTTTCATGCCAGTGTTTTTGTGGCATGGATTAGGGAATATAATGCACATGAGAGACCTAAATGCAGGGTATTGCGAAGCAGCTTCCCGGGGGAGTCACATTGGCGAGCTTGCTGAGGCGTCCTGCTGCGTTCGTCCTACTGCTTTGCCATTCTCAGACTTGATTCGAGTGGAAGCTGTGGCTCCACTGTCTGGACGGGAAGGTGACATGCTCTGGGCGTAGGATACTCTTCTAGGGGCTTAACATGCAGTACTGCTTTTCACCTCGACAGTCGTCCTCCCACGCGAGGATTATCACCTGTTCCCATTTTACAGGTGAGAGAGAGAGGCTGAGAATAGTTAAATGGCTTACCCAGAGTTACACAGCAAGTGGCCAGGTCCCTGATTTCAGAACCCGAGTTCTTTCCACCGTGCTGTGCTATGAAGTAATGGTGTTCACTTTTAACTTACTGGCATTTTTTTTAAAAAACTTAAATATTGATATAACTCTTACTGTATTTAAAACTAGAACTAATGACAAAAAAGGTCTGCAAAGAACAGTATTGGGATGCAAAACCTGTGGCCTATGCAGAATAGATATCAGATATGTGTTTGTTCCTTTGCCTGTAATTCCTTTTGGCAGGAAGGGGAGTCGACTGTTTCTATTGCTATGTTTTTCATAACCGAGACTTCCGACGTCTCCCCACTCAGCTCCTACTCCTCAGAAAAGTCTCCTCCCATTTCGTCAGTGGCAAGCATGTGAAAGACAAATTGAATTAAAGACTATTTAACATTTATAAATGTTCATTTATACCAACTTCATTAAATGCTATTCCAAAAGCACTATTTTTTGTTAGCCTAACTGCTAACTGGGTAGAAACAGTTTCGTTGTACATGTTATCATTTGCCAAGTGATGTCAGCACATGCTTTAGGCAAAGAGAGTGAAATGAAACAACTTCATGATGATTTTAGAAGAGATTCTGTACTGATGTGTATATGTACATACATCTATACTCGTGTGATGTATATATGTGTACATGTAAATGATAAAGGCATAATATAGATACTGTATAATATAGATACTGTAGCAAGTGTTATTTTTATTTGCAAGTATACATTAATTATATACAATTACACATCTGTTCTTGGTAGAATAGAGAGAAAATTAACCGTATTAGGGGAACAACTTAATTTTTTCATGCTCCAGAAGGGATAATTTACTTTAAAAATTAATAAATAATTATTAGATCAAATCCCATTGGACATTTATTTACCCAGGAGAGTCATTCCTGACAAACTCTCAGAATATATTTTCCTCAGTTTTTTTTAATCTTGATTTTGATTCCTTCATAGGAGACAAATGGCATTTACGAAAAATGGATTGGTGCTATGAAGCTGGGGAGCCTTTATGTGAAGAAGTAAGATATTTCTATACATTTCATTCTTAAAAATTATTGTGTTTCTTGGTATTTTCATACAGGATACCCACCCGACTCATGTGAATAAAAACTTTAATTTTTTTAGG